>NC_065507.1:34521072-34541215 GCF_006386435.1 Epinephelus moara | reverse complement strand
AAAAAGCTTGTTTAGTGGACTAACTTTGCACTTCAAAGGATGCCCGTTCACTTACGTTTTAACAGGTCTGACGCTATGGCTGTATCTAGGCTAACGGCTAACATGCTAACTATTATTTCTATGTCACTAGTGACTTGAAAGAAATTTAGGACGATAGGAGACGGGTTGAAATAAACCGAAATTTCCCTTTAAATTTGAGGTCTCATGTATTAATGCTTTTTGCATGGCGCCCTCTGCAGGTACTGGGCAGACATCGACACCCAGCTGAGGCGAGTCGGGTACGAGAAGCGGGTCAAAGTGCGCCTGCTGATCAGCTGCTGGGCAAGCACCCAGCCGGTTATGTTTCCCTTCTTGAAGTCTCTGGCCTCAGTTTATGACCCCAAGAGCAAACTGGACATTCAGGTGGTACGTACAGCTTCTGTATCTATTTATAATAAAAAAAACAAAGACCTGGTCATGGTCATGTGCCATTGAGAAAGGAGGTTGTACATATTAAAATGATGCATATTGCATAGTAAAAACAATAACCTGATGACCTTTTGTTTTCTTTATGCAGAGGCTGTTTGTGGTGCCTGCCAGCCCCAAACAGAAGGACATTCCCTTTGCCAGAGTCAACCACAACAAATACATGGTGACTGACAAGATAGCCTACATAGGTAAGGCTGTGTACACACTGCATGGTTATATAATAATATAATATATAATAACCACATCTGATTGTACACCTTAAGATGTGTCACCTGTCTAATCAGCAGCATCTTCAAGAAAAAGTGAAAAATGGGCTAAAATATAGTCTGTGTTTTTCTCACCTCAGGTACATCCAACTGGTCAGGTGACTACTTCGTAAGCACAGCCGGCTCAGCATTGGTTATCAACCAGACTGCATCACAGTCACCGGAGCAAACTGTCCAATCACAGCTGAAGGCTGTGTTTGAGAGGGACTGGGACTCTGCCTACAGCACTCCTCTTACCCAGCACTCAAATCTCAAAGACTTTTGTTAGTTTCACCAGCCAATATTAGAAATACCATCTCAGTATGGACACATATTACAGTGCTATAGTTGCACTTTTAGAATTTAAACTTTCAGGCATTTTGCACAAGCCAGCTATCACAGTGAACACGGAAACTCTTGAGCTGAAAAATCAGCCACAGACGACCCCTCAGCAGAGCAGAGTTTCCCTGTTTGCTAAGGTCCAAAGGTACTTGATCTCCAGTGAACCTGGAGTATCACAGCTTTAGTGCCAAACTCCTATTTGACCGGAGTAATGTGCCATGACATCAGTAAATGGCCCAGTTCTGTCAGTCTTAACACTTTCAAGAGTTGTGCAAGAGTGCCTCTGTTATTTTAAGGCAAGAAGTACTTTGAATCTCTTTGCTGAGTCTATCAAGGCTGGTCTGGGATTCAAACTACACATGTGGACAATAAGCCAGATCCAATTTGAGTTACCTCGCATCGTACCAGAATGTACTGTGACATATGGTCAACATTGACAAACCATGAACAGGAAGTTCAAATCTCCAACAGACTTGGAGATTCAAACTAGAATTAATCATGGTTTCCGTCATGTAGCAGAAGGGGGCATGTCTATTTCAGGATGAGGCACAATTATGTTTTCAGCTGGCTCCCATAGTCACCAGGATCTATTCATTGATCACTCTCTAGTTTTAAAGATCAGTCACAATGCATTAACTTTTTTAAACAACAGTCTCAGTGGGAGTTTTTTTAATCCCAGCTCACCTCAGGGAGTAAAGTCTTTTCTAAATTGATTGTTCTGTTTGCTGCAATAATTAACATCCAGTTGGTGTGCTGTGTTTGTACTGTAAATAAGATGCAGGCTTTTTAAATTCTACTCTCAGTCCTCAGGATTGTTTTTAAAATAAATTAATTTTGAGACAGCAGTGTATACAATAGATTGAAAGTTATCAGCAGCAGTAGTTAAGGGTGAACTAATTTAATTTCCACTGTGTGGAGTGATTGAAACTACCAGTTAATGAAGAGGTGGTTGTTATGGCAACTGTCCAAAGAGATGTGTTTACTTGTAGCAGCATGCTTATAAGAAAGCTCAGGGGCAGTTATTGTATACACATCCTTATCTTCCTCCTCTTTATAAAGAAATTACTCTCAATAAATGTATTTGAATCAACCCATTTCCAGGCTGTTAAACATTCTTTGTGTGAGTCCTGATACACACGTATTCTGTTATTTTTCAAAGTGCCTGTTCGAGGCCATGCGAAATATGAATTTTTTAAATGACACAATGGACTTCATACCACTTTTCTTTTCTTTGTTAGCTAAATGCTTCTGCATAACTTGATAAACTGCTAGATCAGAGCCCTGGACATCCTCACATGGTGGTATGATGTTAAAAAGATGGTTCAATTCACCAGATGCTCTCCTCCCTTTGAAAATAGACAAATTCTGAACATTTGGTTCTTGGAAGAAATACAATATTTGCACACCTGACCTGTGACAGTGCACTGGAGGGCAGCAGACATTCATCTGTCAAATCTCTATGTTTAAGTCATGCTATGTTTCAGATTGAACGACTTATTAAAGTCAAAAACTGTTTTTGATTAATCACAAATTCAACACATTCGCACACTTCAAAAGTACATTTTATCTCCCTGCATGATTGTCTAAGTGCTGCTTCTAATCAGTCAACACAATGTGAGAAATGTAGTTTACTAAATTCAACAAGAATACTGAGGTCATGGTCCTTAAACTTCCAAATCCCATCATGACAGATCCTTTAAAAAAGAACTGACTTTGACCCAAGGATGGTGCATGGTAACCATTCCAAGTGTCTAGTTTGGGGACCTCAGAATTACATCTCTGTTCTTTGCAGACGATGTGGTTCTGTTTGCCTCATTAGATACTGACTTACAGCACACACTAGGGCGATTCACAACAAAGAATCAAAATGGTCAGGATGAGAGTCAGTACCTACAAGTCTGAGGCCATGGTTTTTAGTCGGAAAAAAAGTGGTTCGCCCCCTCTGGCTATGAAGAGAGTTACTGCCCAAAGTGAAGGAGTTCAAATATCTTGGGGTCTTGTTCACAAGTGAGGGTAAAATGAAGCATGCGATGGACAGGCGATTTGGTGTGGTGTGAGCAGTGATGCAGGCGTTGCACTGGAATGTCATTTTGAAGAGGGCGCTGAGCCAGAAGGCAAAGCTGTCGATTTACACATCCATCTACGTTCCGACCTTCAGCTACGATCACAAGGTTTGGGTAGTGACTGAAAGAATAAGATTGCAGATACAAGTGGCCGAAATGAGTTTCCTCCATAGGGTTACTGGGGTTGGCCTTAAAGATAGGGGGAGAAGCTCAGACATCCTGAGGGAGCTCAGAGTAGAGCCCCTGCTCCTTCCTGTTTAAAGCAGCCAGTTGAGGTGGTTCAGGCATCTGGGCATCTCTCGTCAGAGGTTTTTCAAGCACATCCAACTGGTAGGAAGACCCAGGGTAGACCCAGAACATGCTGGAGAGATTATATCTCTGGCCTGAGAACACATCAGGATCTCTAATTTTGTCAAGATAAAAGTCCTCTGCAACTTCAATCTTTTTACTGGGGGAGACAAATGCAAGTTATAACTTTTGAGGGGCATCCCTCCTGAAATCTGCACCTATGACGCTGTAGTATTCAGTGTAATATCTGTGCAGAGAAACATCAGTTTGGACATGTGAAGCAGGAAGGAGTCAGGCAGCCTCTCTTCCTCTCCAGCATGAACAAAACACTGAAGTTCAGCTGCAGTTTTGAGCCAGCAGCAGCAATTAAAGAGCTCTGGTTCACCCACTGAATGGAAATCAAAATGATGATGTGACCTTTCAAGTTGTCTGTCAGTAAGAGCTTCTTCACCTGAAGTTTATCTAATGATGAGTCAAAAACTGAGGCCAACAGATAAATATAAGACCTACAGTGAAATGTAAGCAGAGAAGAGCCATCATCAGAGTTACTTAACTGAATATGCTGCCTATAACCAGTATTATTATTATGGCAATAACCGGGGCAGCTGCACTGCCCTCTGGCCGCCTGCTGTGATTGTTTCACAGTACAATAGACGTGCTGGGCCTTTCTGTCTCCATACATTCCTGTAATCCTTCATCAGCTTGCAGCAGCGCGGAGGAGGAGCGTTAACGGTGCCGGCCGGGACCGGTCAGCAGGGCGGACATGGCGACACACAGCTCTGTGTATCACTGCTAGACTGGAAACACTTTTAGTTAGCTTTTACAGTAAATTTCATTTGATAAAAGAATTTCACTTGGAGTCATGGACGAGCAGTGTTTGTTTTTATTACTTCCTGCGCGGAGATGCTGCTGGCGTTTTGGTGCGCAAAGCTGTGACTCTCTCTGTGGGTGAGGCTGCAAACTTTCCAGGCAGAGCTCCAAACCAGGGCGGCTATTTCACGCGAATGGAGGTATGAGGATACAAGACAAAACCCATTTCAAGTCCTAAACAGATTTATTGATTTGTTTTTCCTTATAAGAACATTGGTTTAAGCGACTTTGCGTCTTTGTCCAACTACATACTTACTGCTTATTGTGGATTAACGCACCAAGCCCTACTACCATATAGGGTGTGTAACTTACAGCTGACCTTGCACCCATCCAACTCGAGTAGACTATTATTAGACATACAGCATATGGCTCGGAATGAGAGACATATAGGTGCCCGGGGCGCACGTATTGCATCAAGTTAGTTGAAAATCAAGTTCCTCAGTTTACCTGTCTCAGTCTGATACAGTCGTCCTGTAGCCTGCTGCCTTAGCATAAGGAGAAAATGCAAAGTAGTTAGTCACAGCTTGTTACTGTGATAGGATCGGTCATTATTGTTCAGTTGTTGGTCATCTCTCAAACTGCTGTCTCCACAGTTTCAGCGCCTCCGCCCAGATTAGAGATCCGCTGGTGTCCTCAGTGTCCGGCTGCTCTGCTCACTCTCCCCCGGCTGTAAGGTAGCCTACATTACACCTTCATGTTGCAGCTTTAGTCTGTACACTTTGATTGTATGTTGACTTTTACATTGCTGTATAAATTTGTTTGTTCACCCTCCTCTCTGTGCTCAGATCCATACATTTATGACATGACATCTTTAAAGGGTTTAAAAGAAATTTTGAGTTTCGAAGATCAACTAACTCTGCTAAAGTCAAATTAGATTCTTAACTTTATTCTTAGTTACCTGTTATAGCCTATTCTAAAAAATATTCACTGGTTCAACATATTTGTAGTTTTAGTCATTTAGTTTCGTACAACCAACATGATTAGCTTTGAACTCAAACATCTTAAGTTGAACCAAATTAATATTTCTACAAAAGTTGTGTTGATATTTAGTAGTCAAACTATTTTATGCAAGATATCTACCTTATTTATTTTAATTCCGTCCTTCTAAAAAAATGTATTTTTTTTTTGACCAGCTATGTAAAATAAGTTGTCAACTGACTAAAATGCATTAATGAAACAGATTTTTTTATGCTGAAGAATTTATCTATTCTAAGCACTATCCACTAACCTCACAAATCTTTTTTAGAGTGTATCCTTAAAGTAGGCTACAGTAGGCCAAATCCACCATTTTGTCAGGGTTAACTGACACATCTCAATTTTTAAAAGAAAGATATCTGATTTAAGAATTCAATGTACAGTTTTTCACATATAATGAAACTTTTGGAATAATAATGATAATAATAACCATCATCATCATCATCATCATCATCATAATACCTTTATTTCTAAAGCAATTTTCAAGAAAGTTACAAAGTGCTTTACATACAATTAGAGATAGAGATAAGACAATAGACAGATAGTTAATGAAATATTACAAAAAAACAACAAAAGATCATAAACAAAAGTCAATTAAAAAGTAGGTCTAAAATAGTGAGTGTTTAAAGTGAATTAAAAGAAGACAATGCTTTTCTAAAGTCCTCTGGCAGGTCATTCCACAACTGAAAAGACTTAGTCACCTTAAGTTTTAAGGGTTGACTAAGGAATGGCCAGTAACTTTTTTAATTCTACTCTAAGATGGACCGGGAGCCAAAGAAGTGATTTTAAAATCAGTGTGATGTGTTCTCTCCTGTTGTGCCTGGGTATGAGTCTGAACATTTTAAGAATGGGAATTTGAGCCTGTAGAATAATTATTGCAATATTGCAGTTTAGCCATAAACTGATGGTAACATCTGATTATTGTATCATGTCATGTTTATGTTTTCCATTATATGCAAATTAGTTTCACTGTGCACTTTCGTCTCAATAAGTCAGAATTAATAAACCAATATACCAATCAATCACACTTTTTTTAATCTCCCATGCATTTTAAATAAGTCAGTTACAAGCCCCACAAAATCAGACCGTGCAAACTTTGATTCTGTTTAATTTATAGGTCTAAGTGACACAGAAATAAAACCAACAGAAAGACAGATGCCTCCACCATCCACCACTTGCATCATTTCCAGTGGGAGGTTATTTGGCGTGTGTCGTGTTGCAGTGGCAGATTTCTAACACTTGTGTGCAGTATTTGTGTAGGTTTAAACTAACAGTCTCTTCTGACTGTCATTCAGTGTTAAAGCTTTGCTCTTGCCCCACTTCAGTGTTGCTCAGGTGCTCAACAACAATTTGAATAGAAATTAGAGTCCACTGGAATCAGGCTCAAACTGAAATGGGACCAGTTTCTCCGTACAGGCTCTTGTGTATTACTAAATTCTGTCCTGTAATAGATCACATTTTTTACTGAATCACAGTCCGTAACCAGTGTTTGGGCAAAACTTTAGCTCAATCCAGTTGTGGTCCACTGGATCTGGCTGTTTATGGGTGTGTCTAAATGAGAGAATAAAACACACCCAGTCTCTGCTGACTGCAGACCAGACTGAGACGTGCTGTTTGATGAATATGCGCCTGACCCAGAGCGAGCTGTGATGTTGTTACCCAAATATACAGAATCTATGATAAGACTGTGGTACATCCCTTATATGTCACACTCTCTCTTCATTCTTCTGTCTCCAACTCTCATAACTTCTCATAACCCAGTTTTCAGCATTTTTTAGTGTGAGGAACGGCCAAAACTAACAAGGATAGTTGGTTGCCAAGTGCTGTCCCTCACAAACATATAGCTAAATGAGGACACACACACACACACACACACACACACACGTCCTCTGAGGTATCTCCAACATGTCACTTCCCAGTATGTTAACTATTCAGTGTCACCAGGGGCGGCAGAACGCAGCAGAGCCCAACCCTGGAGGTTATTTCTGTCTTGTAGTTAACCATGCAGCCCCCACCTGTCCACTGACCCATGTGTGTGTGTGTGTGTGTGTGTGTGTGTGTGTGTGTGGTGGGAGGGGCAGGTTGTGGGTTTATACCCAAGCCTCACTGAACCTGGCAGCATTTGATTTGGATCCTTTTCCAAAAACAAAAATAATAATAATTAGTAGTTTTCAGAAGCAGACTTTAGCGTGATTTAGATGACACTTGCAGGGCAAATATTAAATGTTTGTTTTGCCAGCAATCAGAAATGGCCAAAAATATGTTGAAATGGGTGTGGCCTGTAACCAGAGATTTGTTCTGAATTAGGAGTCAAGGAAAAAATAAGAGATATGATTCATTTACTCCATGAGCAACAAAATGAAGTGGTCAAAAAATGGCCACATGGTGGCGCTGTTGGATCCCCTTTCAAAGTGACTTGTTTTTTTTGGGCCACTGTCAAACTTTCCACAAAGTTGCTATTTAGTAGGTTTTTAGAAATCATTCTATCTAATAGTAATAAATAATTAGACTAAGACTATTAGCTAATAATAAAGTGAGACAATAACTGTGCAAAACATAATGATACAGTTTTAACAGTGATTCTTGAAGCACTATCATGGAAACCATAAACACTTACCATGTGGACCATACTGAATGCACCCTCTCTGCTTCACCCGATTATGTAACTTGATAACACACCTCGAGCAAAACCATGAACACTGGTCTCTTGTCAGTTGTCTCTTCACTGTGACACATGTAAAAACACTTTAAGATAATGAGTTCACTTACAAATCAGAGCTCGAGCCAATAGGCCACAGGTAAACATCTGGACAACAATGGAAGCCAATTTTGGACAGAGAGAGATGTGGATGATACAGCCTCAAAAAAGGGGAGATTTAGCAAAGCGAATATTTTAGTTTTCTTGTGCTCCACTTTTTTTGAGCAGTGTTGGAACATTTTGAAAAAAAAGTTTTGCTAAATAACCCCCATAGTTTCAAAGATAGTGCTTCAGCAATTAGATAAAAACTGCAAGGAATACTGATAGTTATTTCTTTCTTTCTATAGAAAGAATAAGAAAAACAAACATACATGTATTGATGTGATATTAGTGCTCACTGTTCAACAAAACCAAAAGAATACTTCTTTTCTGTTGCCGAGACACTGAAGTAACATTTAGTTTATTCATATCTGCACTTATCACTGCAGCATCAAGCTGCACCACGCAGCTAATGCTGTAATGGAAAGAGTCTCTGCTGCCAGGGGACGACTTCAGTGTGTGCGTGTGTGTGTGTGTGTGTATGTGCTCGTGTGTCGCCCTGCGGACCACCCAGTAAAATTTACCAGGTTACTAAGCAGTGTTGTAACAGATCATATCTTTTGTGTTTGTGTTACTCTTCTTGCAGATGTTTCAGCTCCACAACGCAGGAAGGACCAAAGTACCTACAGCAGGTACTGTGTGTGTGTGTGTGTGTGTGTGTGTGTGTGTGTGTGTGTGTGTGTGTGTGCGTGCGAGACAGAAGAAAAGTAGAACTTGCAGTAAAGAAACATTCATACACTAAGTATTCAGTGGCAGTGTTTTGATGGGATGTTGCTCTTGCCCGGATCAAAATGTTTTCTGCTTGTGTAATCAAGTGAATCTGTGAAGACATGAAGTTGATTTCCACAGTGATGAAAAAAAAGATAGAGGGAGGAAAACATGATGAAATAGTTTCAAAAACAAAGTAAGTGGAAATGCAATCAGTGAACAAGCAACAAAACAAGCAGCTTATTGAAATATCACACTTCAACGCAAAGCAAACAAACAATCAGGATGAAGGAACTCAGAAAGTGTTTGATAATAACAAAAGAGGTAAGGTGCAAAATAACAGAGCATTAAATAAATGAAAACATAATGAAGCAGGGGAATTTACAGGGAAGGCTTCAAACAGTAATTTTGCTGCCTTTGTCTATAAGATTGTTTCTTTTGTGGTCTTCTTGAAAGAAAGAAAATCTGACTTTCAATAATAGAATGACTCAGTCTTTCCTTAGAAAATTGAACAAGAGGTGAATGTGGTAATGAACAAGATGGTGTTGGGATGTAGCTGTGTGTCAGTGTGTTGAGGGGGTGAAAACATTTGCACTTTAATTACCATAGTGTCCTCCCAGTGGACAGATGTGGTGACGAGGGTGCAGACAGTAAATGGTGGAGTCCCGTTCATTAACATTGCTGGTTCCAATCATACCTACCTGATGTCTGCGGGGCTCCACTACATTGCCAGAACTGGTTGAATGTTACATTACAATGGATGGATGATGTGTGACTTTGCTACAACTACCTAATAAGGCAAACTTTAGTCATATCGTTTTAGGTTTTATATTGTGTAGCTGTAGTAATGAGAAAACAGTTTGGTTTGACAGGTTATGTAAATGTCTTAATGGCTCATTGATGAATCCAGGACACTTTATTTATAGCTTATTATTATCACGACAGGGTGATTAAAAAGTGAGCAAGTCCTTTATTAAAGACCACAAATTTCTCACCTTAAGTCATCAGACCTGGAGTTATAAATAGCTTTAATCATTAAAAAGGGTTTTTTCATAACAATCCATCAGTTGACAATAATAAAAAAAAGTGTTTTTAACAAGTCATAGAAATGTAAGTAATGCTACTACTAATATTCAAAGTAATTATACGATTAATTTAAATAAAGTTGTCCCATGAAGGGAGAGGTGTTACATATATATGGAATATTAATCTGCAGGTGTTTATGTTTGATGTTAGTGTTGGACTTTGGTATGAATGCCCTGCAGCCTTTGCATAAAAAAAAAGACAGTGTAAGTGAACACTTCACCCACAAAATGTCCATTTGTAAATCAGTTAGACATGCTTTGTTACCTTGAATTTATGGAGAGAACTTTGTTTTTCTCACATACCTCCACGGAAAATGGCAAACATATTGATTTATTGACTGGTTCCTTGGTTAAAAACTGGTTCCATTGGTTTAACAACAGCAAAACTATCTCAAAACATCTGTTCTCAAACTCTCACACAAATTATGCAGTATAATCCAAGTCTCATTAATCTAGTCATATGCTCAGTACTTCCCAAATACATACATTTTTACTAAAAAACCTTTAGTAATGGAGTTTGGCTTTGAAGAGAGCATAGATAAGCTTCAGTACAGTTTTAGATAGTAACGTTTTTGCAACAAAAAAAAATGTGTTTGGGAAGTACTGAGCATATGACTGAGACATGAGACTTTGAATATACTGCGCAACTTTTGTTGTTATTTAACAGCAACAAATCAATATGTTCGCCATTTTCCACAGAGGCATGCAAGAAAAGTTGTCTTCATAAATTCAAGGTAACATGACACGATTTAATGATAAACAAATGGTCACATTGTGGGTGAAGTATTTCTTTAATGCCAAAGAGCATACAGTTTACAGTTAAGTCTTTAAAGCATTTAACACTTTTTTAGAATGAATAAAGCCTTTAGGAACTTAACGTTTACAGTCTGCCTTCTTGGAAAGGTGATTGTCATGGTTCTAGGGTTTTGTTGTAGTTTGTTTCCTGTTCTGTTTTGCAGGTCACACTCCTCATGTGTCATGTCTTGTTTTACTTCCTACCTTTGTCTGTTTCCTGCCTTTTTTTACATTCTGTATCAGTCTCATTAGTCCCTCAGAGTTTTCCCTGCTCACCTGTCTTTTATTGTTTGCTCCACCCCAGAGTCACCTACCACCAATCTTTGTGTTTCCCTCCTTTTGCCAGTGCCCGTCTACTCCAGCTGTGTCTTGGTCTTGTGATTCGTTCTCTGTTTATACATACCTGTGTGTTTCCCTTTGTTCCTTGTCAGTTTGTGGTCTCTGTATCTCAGTGTTTGCAGCTCTTGTTTTATTCCTCACATTTTCCAGCCAGCCAGTTCTGTTTTCCTTGTTCTGTTGTAACCTGAGTTTAGTAAATTAATAATAATAATAATAATAATAAATTAATACTTAATTTCTTCAAGTTTCTGTTGCCTTGTTGTTGCTACTGCACTTATATTCACCTGCCTGCAAAACCTTGACAGTGACACATGTTTTGAAAGTTGAAGTCATTCTCACATCTGAGGTAAATGTAATCCTGCAACAGTTTAAGGTACAAACCTGTATCAGTCTGGGTGATTTAAACAAAACTTGCATGTTATTTGTAAATGTCATGAACTGATCTGGCACAAACAGTGACAGAAGTGAATAAACTGCAGTCTGAAAGAGGAATAAGAGAGTAGACAGGAAGTTTTTGGTTAAGATACTCTAATTATGTATGTCCTGTGATTTTAGGACTTGTTTCTCATTATGATGAATGTGAAGATAAATGTTGACTGTATGTGTGAGGTAGAAAGACTGGCTGCCTGTCCAGGTTTGACCCTAAAATAACTCTGTAAACTGTCACCATGATACTGTTTGTTTTAGTATTGATATTAACTGAAGGGCTCTCCATCTTCTTCCCACAGGCATGATCAGCACCAGACGAACACCACAGCAGCCAGAGATGAACTAACTGCACATTAAACTGGATTCACTGCAATGTTTAGTGGAAGATTTTGTAGATACAGTATCAAGATAGAGCAGGCTCCTTCAAGTTTATATTGTGGGTTTCCATTATGATCTTTAAACTTTTGATAATTTAGCACTTTTTAAAGACAAAATTATCACAAGCAATTGAATTATCAAAGAAATGAATTAATTGCTTGAGTCCTTTTGTAATTTTGTATCATTTTCTGTATAATTTAGCTATATGGCACGTTGGCTCAACACTATTTGGACAACTGTTTTAGAAATAGTGGACGCACAATGTTACAAAACAATCCAAGTATAAGCTGTAACTGTCTTGATGTCTCATGTTGTTTTCCTCCTGAGCTGTTCAGGTTCTACAGCAGGACTTAAAACCTGACTTCACCAATGAAGGAAATAAAACCTACTGTTTCTAAGTGTTCATCCCTTCATGACTCTGAATATTATCACCCAGTTTAGATCATTTCTCAATTCTTACATGTGACTAGATCAATTTGATTGGCCAGTAATGGCTCTAAAGGGCTGACGCCAACCTGTTCACTCCAGTGTGACTCATATTAGGTCTTTAATTCCTGCAAGATAATTTTCTGAAGCACCAAAAAGAATTGCCAAAACTTGTTTTCCAAGATGGCCTCTCTAAGAACGCCTCTTCATAAAACCTGCCACAAATCCCACATGGTGATGATGGCAAAATCACAGTGTAAAAATATTCTTTTTGCTTAAGTAAAAGACATATTAACAGTGAAGTATTTAAGTGTTAAAATGAAATTGGAGATGATTATTTAGTTCCAGAAAACCTTGTGTGATGAAGAAAAGGTAAGAAAGAAACAAATTTAAAAAAGTGGTACAGATAGAAGGAGGGAGCAAAAGAGAGAAGGAAGAAGCAAAAAAGGAAGTAGCAAGACCAAAGGCCTCTGCACACCCAGTCCATATTTTTCATATGCGCATGTTTCTTTCATCATCCGATAAATTTGCAGTACAAGACAAAATGTAAAGACACATTTCCTCCCTTGCATCTCTCCAACAGAGGTACTGTACCTCTTGTGACTATTGTCACTTCACCGTGGCTAACTGAAGGGGCTGAGCTATCCTCCCTTTCTGTCTCCATGCTGTCTCTCTCTCTGTCTGCATGTGGTCCTCATCCTCTATTACATCCTCTTCTTTGTCAGCTAAGTTGTGAAATTATTCTGTGCACCCTGTTTCTCCCTCTTGTTGCAGATGTATGTTTTTTGCAGGCTATGCCATATTTTCTTCACTGCTTCAGATGCAAAAAAAACCAGCAGAAAATCGAACCTGTTCTGTTAACCATGTTCGCCATCTTAGTCTAGCATGTTAGCATGCTAACATTTGCAAATTGGCAGTAAACATAAAGAACAGCTGAGGCTGAAGGGAATGTCATCAGTAGTTCAGTAGGTATTTAGTCATCAACCAAAGTATTGGACAAATTGAAATTTTGACCTGATGATGGTGCTAGAGTCAAGGGGTGACCTAAGCTAATTTATCCTGTGGGGGACATGAATGTGTGTGCCAGATTTCACAGAACTCCATTCAATAGTTGTTGACATTTCAATCACAACCACAAATGTGAACCACCTGCTAGTGCTGAAGGAAAAGTAAGATGATCACCAAACTCAGAGGGATTCATCCTCTAGGGACCATGAATTTAAAAAAAATCATGGCAATCCATAGCTATTGAGATATTTGAGTTTGGATCAGTTGTGAAAACACAGACAGACCAACATTTACATCCCTAGAGCCATGCATGGCTGTAGAGGAAAGGCACCCAGAGATGTGTCCAAACAACAACAAACAGTCGGTGTCTTTCTTAAATGTGCTCTGGTTTGTTTGCTCCCCCTCTGGTGGCCTTTCTGACAGCAGCAGTTGTGTCTTCAGAGAAATGACAATTCATGGCTCGAAACAAATTATACATCTGTCTGAACGGTGGGAAAGTAAGAGTGCTGTCGACTACATTTTTAAGCTTGAACGTCTGAGCTGTGAGTGGGCATCAGGAGAAGAAAACCTGTGTGATCCTTCTGAGTCACTTTCTGTTAAACCCACAGGATTCTCAGGGCTTTAGCTGTGTGTGAAGTGAGTGTATGTATCTGCGTGGGTGTGTGTGTGAGCATGTGTGTGTGTGTGTGTGTGTGTGTGTTTGAGAGAGCACGCACACTGACTCTATCCTCGATGACTCAGCTCTCAACTACTCTGCACTTTGTAGGGATTAACTGAAGCATGTGGCAGACAAACACAGCTTCTAATGAGTACAGAAACTACATTTATCACCCTGAGACCTTGGGAAGCATCACACCTTCTCTCTGTTAGACTCTGTGGGGTAGAAATCACAAATTTGTTAGATTAGATAAACGTTCAAAAGTAATTCTCACTCTTTAAAAATAATTAAGGGCACAAGATTAATTCAGATTTTGGTGCTTTAAAAGCGAAGGGAAGGCATTTGAATAATTTAGAAAATGAATGTTGTTACAAACTTTTGGAGATATTGAATGATTTTCTTTGACAACAGGTTGGCAGCACTGAATATGGCAGTGTGTCTGTCAGTCCAACTCTGGTCTTGTGAAATATCTCAACAACTATTGGATTGTGGGTGGGATCAAATTTGGTCTCCCGCAGATGAATCCAAACAAAATTTGAGACAATCCTCCAAAGAAAAATGAGAGCATCTGTCGTTTAGGGAAATGCTCCAAAATGTCATCTGTTCAGATTTAAGTGACAAAGCCCTCTAGCAGCCGTAGGAATTATGACTCTCGTCCACTGGGAGCAAAGAAAGAAGAAGCGTAACATTATTATAGAGCACCAAAGTCCACAGAGGGAGGAGGTCAGAGCGGATGGTTTGTTTTTGAAACAGTGATTTGAAACAGTTCAAAAGACAATGTCAAAAGATGGTATTCTGTCAGTAGTGGCAGAAAATATTCAGGTGTTGGACAAGCGATGAATTTAGGCATTTAATTAGGAGGACTTTTTACATGTGCAACAGTTTAGTTCATGACAGCATATCAATTTATGTCCAATGCTGATTCTCAGAGCCATGAAGGAGGTAATGTGCCTTCTATGTCCCCAGCTGACATTAAAAAAAAGCAAAAGTCCATGTAGGATGGTGGATGGGTCAAATGAAGTCAGACCTTCACCCAGGACACCACTGTTTGTGTACGGGTGGCACCAAAAGTCAGTGCTGTTTTACATTGTGTAATTGACATTCATCTGTCACATACTGACGTCAGCCACGTATTCACATTACGTACTTACTTTAACCCAAATGTTTTTTCTAAACCTAACCAAGTAGTTTTGTAGCCTAAACTTAACTGTGACCATTTGACAACTTTAAACACTTGTTGTAATGAGTTTCACCCAGGAGACAGCTGTGCGTCACATGCAGATGTTAAAGGGTGCATCTCATACAGACACCAAAGAGTGCCGTCAGTGTCTGTACCACAGACCGAAGGAACAAGAAAGTGTCAGTGTTTGATGATCTGGGATGAGAATGCATTGGGCCACCAAATGTCTCCAACTCCTTCGTCCACCTGATCATCTGTTTCCACTTTCCCTCATCAGCCTGACAATATAAATGGCCCATTTCCACTTGTTCCAAAGCCTAGTTTCTTCTTTGCTTTGGTTGAGGGAAAGAACGCGTCATGGTCATAACTTAAAAAACATTAATTGTAGATCAACTGAACCCTAACTTTAGTTTCTTGCATAATAGTTGGATGCACCTAATGTCCATCGCAATCTCCACACCCTTTGCCTAACTGGACTTAAAATGTGTTTTGCACAGTTGTCCAAATGAATGAACAAGCAGCTCAAGGTTCAGTAGCCTGATAAACTTCACCTGTAAAATATACAAACAGCTTGGTCTTTGCGTGAAATGCAACTGTGCAACACATTTAATGTAGAAATGAATCTGATCATACAGGTAACAAATGACTCCCTGGTTCTTGAACCCTTGAGCTCATGATGTAGCATCAACATGACATACCCTTTAACAGGATGAGCCAGGCTGTGTGACCAAGCTGCAGCTGGAGAGAAGAGGGTTCCGGCTGAGGACTATTCTTCCTCTGATTAGACAGAGGCAGAGGGAAGGACTGTGACATAAGCAGGAGACAGGGCAGAGGATGGAGACAGAATTAATGACTTGGCCTAGAAACAGTATTGGACTAACAGGCTCCAAAAATGGGCAGCCGTCACAGACAAACCCACAGCTTCATGTGCCTCGCAAGAGCAACATCATCACCATCAGCCTCACAGGTCAAATTATCGCTTCTATTGTGGTGAGAGATGGTCGCCATGGAAGCACACAAAGGTCCTGTCACTTTTCACCATAAAAAAACAGCAAACATGACATTAACATTTTCGTTTGTTGGCTTTACAAAGGCCTCAGTGGGTGGCCTGCACTCCACTCAGTGTGGTACAAATGATTTCCCAAGTTCCAACCTTTAATGTCTTTTGACATGTTAAAAAAATGTGTGAAATAAATCAGAATAGAATAAAATTACTATGAATTTGCAGCAACTTGCTTGTTGTTGGTTTTTTTTGTTGTTTTTTTTAGACTTGTTTTGTTCCTGGGCAGCACGGTGGTGTTGCCTCACAGTTTCTGGTTCAAACCCAGAAGGAAGCCCTTCTGTGTGGAGTTTGCAAGTTCTCCCCGTGTCAGCGTGGGTTTTCTCCGGGTACTCCGGCTTCCTCCCACAGTCCAAAGACATGCAGGTTAATTGGTGACTCTAAATTGTCCGTAGGTGTGAATGTAAGCGTGAATGGTTGTCTGTCTCTATGTGTCAGCCCTGTGATAGTCTGGCGACCTGTCCAGGGTGTAACCCGCCTCTCGCCCAGGCTCCAGCCGCCCCGTGACCCTCAAGAGGATAAGCGGTTACGAAAATGGATGGATGGATTTTTTTTTTCTTCCTATGAATGACCTCTACGAACAAAGATATAGCATCTGGACCTCTCTGAAAAACTTGCAGCTGATTGGCTGGTGGGGCCGCCCACCTCACCCATTAGTTGGCTTATTTCCCAAAGCCAACTAAAGCATGGTATGTTTTAAACTCTATTTAGGAAAAGTCATTAAAAACAACACAAGCCAGCTGGATGCCTTTATGTAAAATAAGATAATAAGAAGAAAAATGAATTGTTTCAACAGCATTTCCAGTATTTGAAGAGTAGATTGTGTCAGTGTTTTAAAGTGTTAGTGTTACACTGGCTGCAGGATAACACTGTTTATATTCTATATTTTTCTTTTTGTCATAAAATCCCATGAAAACACCAAAAGGTACAATATTATCTATTATCTGTGTCTCCAAAGCCTGATACATCTTATTACTCTTTGCAGTAGAGCTCCATTACAATCCAGAACTTTATTTTGACTCAGTGCCACACTGTCCTGCTGCCAGTGCTGGAGCACTGGAAAAAATATTCCCAAACAAATGCACCACTGACTATCAACTCACTGCTCTGCAGAGGAGCACATTAGATTCATACTCTTCACACAGTTAAGCCCTTTTGGTCTTAAAGATGAACTGAATTTGTCATGTTTCTTTTCATTTGTTTTGTAACGTGATGAATGCTGTACTTGTACCTTTTGTATTTTATCTTTGTAACTTTAAGAGACATCTGTTTATTTGTTCCTGATGTGACTGTGGTGCACAGGGTATGGCATTTTGACACTGACTATAACAACTCCCACCTTTGGATTGATTAACCAGTGGACTGGAAATTCTGTTCAACCAATTATCCAATGAGAATTGCTCACCTGTTCTACATTGACTGTATGTGTTTGCCTTTTGTCTTCCTCCATTTTTGACTCCGATGAAGGCACAGTAGTGTTGAAATGTTGCTGTCCTTGAGCTGAGAGCTACCTGATGGTTGTCTGCTGCTGAGAGATGGAACCCCAATTCCATTGGCACTATTTACTCCTGTTTGTTTGTTTTTTTGTGCTCTACAGCAGGGACCTACGGACTTAAGGCTGAGAGCCACAGACAGTGAAGGGAAGCTATATGTAGTATTGAGGGACAGAGTAACTGTTGTTTTTTCCCTTTTCATGAGAGTTGAAAAAAATATTTGTTAAATTAGTTTTCTGATCTTTTCTGTGATGAACTGCCATAGACAGAGGTTGTGTTGCCCCAATCGAGGTGTGTTGGCTGTGGTTGTGTCTGACTGGTATCCAGTGTCCAGCCCCTCTAAGCCCAGTAACAAGGCCCTGCTGGGCCACAGCTAAAGCCTCCAGCACCACAAACAATGGAGCAGGGCTTTACAGAGGGCTGGAGCAAACTGCTGACTGTCCACTAGTGCTAATACACCCCTATTCTGTCCTGTCTCGCTGCTGTCGCCTCTCCCTCATACACACTCACACATACATACCCAGTGTCTATCTCTCACTCTATGGTGGTTTGCAGAAGAAAAAGAAAGTTCAGTGGTCCATATGTTGATATACACACACTGATGAGACAGTTCCTCTCTTCTTCTGTCTTTCTGTCTCTCTCTCTGTTGACAACCCCTCCTCCCTGTGCTCTCCATCCCTCCATCCATCCATCCATCCATCCATCCATCCCTCTCTCTCCCAATCCTGGGACCCCTCCACCCTTTCTCTCTCTCTCTTGCTTTCTTTCTGTTTGTGATTCACACTGACAGTGTAGCTTGGTCTCCTGTGGGCCCAAACAGTCAAATCGATCCCTGGATCGCCTCCGACACCCACCTGCCTCCCCCAGCTCTGCTGCCCAGCTCTCCCAGCCCCACAGCCCGTGCGTGGGCTGCTCCATCGCTGTGTTTCCTCCATCGGCTTTCTGCTGTGGACCATGTGTGAGTGTCTGCGTGGAATATTCAGAGTCACCTGGACGCCTTCCTCCAATGCAGGTCAGGATGAATAACTGCCTTACTCTCATGTATGGAGCAACACAATCTCCATGGAAGTACCACAACATTTTTGTAAAACAACAATAGCACATTTTTAGTGGATACAAAAAAAACAGTCATATAATGATTAAATGATTATATATATGACAAAAACATTTCCATTTTCTCATACTTTTCACATAGAAAGATTATCTACTGTGGTGGTTGAGTTTTGAGAGCTACGAAATTTAAGCAAAACTTTGGTTAGATTTATGTAGTTTAAACTGTTCGTCAATCTGATCATGTATGGATTAGTGTGGGATCATCCACCATCATCCACCTTGATCACAACACCTTCTCTTTTCACTATTTCAGCCTCGAACTCCTGTTGTGTTGTTTTTGTTGTTGTTTTTGTTTCTGATCGTGGCTCATTCATCTGATTTGTTTGTGTGGTGGGAAAATACTATTTCCCATATGTTTATTTATTTCAGAATATGCTCACTGCTAAAAGTTTGACTGGATTTGTTTGGAAGAGTAGCTTTCACATACAAGGTCTTTAGCTGATAATACCTGGAGTGGCCTAACAATGAGCAAGCAGGTGGAAACTCAAGGACATGAGGAGAGATGTGTCACATGTTGCTTTACTCTTGGTACAAGCCATACCTACTGCATTGAGTGGCTGCTCTTATGATACCATTGCTTTGTGGTTTGATGATCAGTTACTGAAGCTTAATCTCTTATGAGACATTATAAACACAGAACAATTTTAGCCTTGTCTGATGTTGATCTGGTAATGCCCACCTCGTACAACTTTCCCTTTTTTTTTTTTTTTTTTTTTTTTGTTGGGGTGGACCAGATGGACATTTGATCATTTTTTTGTCCGCGTATATGTTCAGTGAAATCAAAGTCTGATGAGAGGTTTGGTGTCATCTTGACTACTGGCAGCTACGCTAGGTAGCTACAGTCACTTGCAAATGTGTCCTGCTCAGCTCAGTCGCCAGAAGAAAATATTGACTTTGTACATTTCTGCAAACCACGAATACGTTGCATTTGCACATTTCATTCATATTATATCAATGTTTCTAAAGTAACATAGTAGGCTATATGAGCTGACTTAGTCATTGGGAGTTGGAGGGGATGTTGGGCCATATAACACCTATGCAAAATGCCTGCCAGGCTGCAGAGAATTGTTTCAGACCAACAAACAACAAAACTGGAAGTGATTTAGAAAATCATTGCTGTTTTTCCAGAGGTTTTTTTGGGCACCATACTAAGTGTTTTGTAGTGACTTGTTGCTGTGTTTCCAATAGCTTTGTAGGTGCAAAAACAGGTTGTTTTTTACCAAGACATTGGGCCTCATGTAGTCTCGCTCACCAGACCTTTCTCAAGAAAAGATAGGTCTGGCTGGGCCAACTGTCACTTTAAGATTGGAGAAAAAGCAGCCCCGGCTGCTTGTATTTCTTTCAACCAATCACAATCGTTCTGGGCGGTGCTGCAGCAACGGTGTGCTTGCAAAAATATTGCCAGGGGGAAACAGGTTTTGGT
>NC_065507.1:34479047-34520878 GCF_006386435.1 Epinephelus moara | reverse complement strand
ATGCAAGGCCATTCAAGAGAAGGCTGAGACACGGGGTCAAACATGGGGGGATTGCACATGCGCA
This sequence comes from Epinephelus moara, assembly GCF_006386435.1. Classification (NCBI taxonomy): domain Eukaryota; kingdom Metazoa; phylum Chordata; class Actinopteri; order Perciformes; family Serranidae; genus Epinephelus; species Epinephelus moara. Next base: position 34,520,814 of record NC_065507.1, on the reverse strand, counting down.
GTGTAACTTGAGCTGCGATGCTGGAGGGTGACAGCAGGGGCGCTAGATAAAAAGCGCAGGATCCGCTCAGGCGATCAAGGAGTGCGCTTGGTGCGGTCTGCTTGGACTTTTGGACGGCAGCTGCCTGAAGTTGTCCGAATTGCATCTCTGTCATTCTCACCCACAACGCAGGCCACCATCGACAGTCCAATAATAAGCTGTGAAAATGGCATGCACGCACATCCCCTTTATTCCGCAGTCTCACACCATCTACTGAGCCTTTGAGGAAGTGCAGACCAGATTTTACTGCGCATGTGCAATACCCCCATGTTTGACCCCGTGTCTCAGCCTTCTCTTGAATAGCCTTGGCCTCATGCAGGAAGCAATGTATTAACAAATTTTCCATTATTTTTGTTTGTATCAACAATTAGTTATTATTTTGCTAGTATTCATTGATATGTGGGATTCACCAATGTTTTTTATTTTTGCTTTTCTGTTAGGTGAGAGAAATGTGGTCCAAAGTGTTTAAGTATTTGGATTTAGTTTGTCAGTAAGTTGCTAACTTTGTCTGCTGTTTGACACTGGGCATGTAGGGTAGCCTACAATCAGTTTGTCTTAGTTTGTTTTGTGAAAGTGGCTGCCTATAGTTGTATATGGAGGGGTTAATAAATCTAGATGTAGCAATGAAATCAAAATACAGAACTAGAAGAAGCTAAAGGCTGCAGAGTTTGTTCTTAATTAGACCATTAAACTTTTATACTTTTTGCACCAAAATGAACACATCAGGGGTCGCGTTAACCGGATATTCTCGGTCATTGACCGGTTTTTTACAACAATGACCGGAAAACCTGAAGGCCTTAGGTCATTTTGACCGGTTGCAATTGCCACCCCTGCCCACTTGGCGACGGAGTGCACAGTACTGCAGAGAAAAAGTCATTCATCTGCTTCATGTAGCGTTGTTGACATAACGCCCTGGACACACCGGACGCGGAACCGAAGCACGGCGCCCAGCAGCGGAGGCAGTTTTCAGTCAGCGCCCATGTTAACCTATCTGACTGTCCACACAGGCCGCTGAGCAGAGCGGAGCGCCCGCGGAGTAGAGGCAGCGCTTCAGTTCGGCGTCAGGTCTATTTCTCATCATGCGAGCCGCGAGCGCTTATGTCAAGCTGGATAGAGCGGATCGTACCAAACAGGAAGTCGGACACAGAAAAGACGAGAGAATCCGGCCAATTTTCAAAATAAAATAACAACAGCACGCACTGAGGAACGTGAGGAGAAAATACCGTGTTTATAATTTAAAATAGCCTACCACAACAGTGCATAACCAAACACATTTTTCAATACCATAATCACTTCATTACAATTACTCTTCAGCAGATGAGTATGCCTTTCTTTGCTTTTCTGGTGTGTCACAGTTGATGCACACACAGGCAGGAAAAGTGGTTGGTAAACAGCAGAAAGCAGTATGAAGGCCAGTGAAAATGTTATGTGGTTACCTCTTTTTCATATCTCTTACTTATTCAGTCTCTCTCTTAAACTTGGTGCAGACAGTTTTGAGTGATGTTCAAGCGCTGCTTGAATGCAAATGGACGATATTCTGTGGCGGTGCATCACTGCATCATGCTCATAAAGGTGCCGAAATTTGCACATCCAGGTGTTGTATTTTCATCAGTGCCAATAGGAGTCGATCGTAGTTGGAGTCGATAAATACCCATGACTACTGCAGAGTCATTTGACCCATGAGTGAATGCGTATTGTAACCTTTCCCATTAAATACAAAAGCCAGATGTTGGTGGGGTTTGGTGGGTTTTTTGTCCAGTGGGAGAGGGGTCTTATTTATAGATTCAATATTAATATTCAGATAACATCCCTGAACCCTTTTCTTTAGTGTTAGACAAGTCAGGAGATGAGGACTCTTAGCAAAACATTCAATCATAGTTGATGATCTCATTTTTCTTTGGGCAGCGATAATAACTGCTATTTAATGTGAAATGTTCATACTTTGTTCTTAATTCACTCCCTCTCAACTGAAAATGTACTTCCAGAAACTATGGCAGACACTTGAAACTTGACAGAGGAGAAATCTACAAGTTGTGCCGATAAATCTGTTCTTTGTTACAGCCTCTCTATTTTAATATTTTGTAAGAAATTGTACAATAAACCACAGGTATCAAAATGAACCATAGGTGTATGCTGTAGCATTGGGGGAAGTGAATTCTTCACATTCATAGCTATTAATACCCAGATATCAGGTCAGCACACGGAAAGGTCGTTCAGCTGCAGGTCAAAGAGAAGCCAAGGGAGGAAGTGAGCATTGTGTCACCGAAAACTGTTTTTAGTTACTGTTTAGTTTATCTGTTCCAGCTGATGAGTTTGAGCTCAACAGAGACAATCTCCTTCCTGTGCGTGTGTGTGAGTGTATCTGTGTGTGTGCCCGTATGCTTATTAAACATCCAGTGTGTAGGATTTAGGGGGATGTATTGGCAGATATGGAATATAATATATTAATATGTTTTCTTCTGTGTATAAACACCTGTTTTTGTTAACTTAGAATGAGCCGCTTATATCTACACATGGAGCAGGTCCTTGTCCATGGAGTCTGCCATGTTGCACTGGCATGTTTCTACAGTAGCCCAGAATGGACAAACCAAACACTGGCTCTAGATAGGGCCATTCACATTTTCGAGTCACCTACCATCGTTAGCATCCCCCTCCATGCAAAAATGCTGATTTGTAACATGAAACTACTTTATTCAGTGTTTTTACCTGGTTTTAATCCCCTGGTCTGTTTTGGAGAGGAGGAGAATTCTGCAGATACTTCAGTTCCTGTTAAAAACCTCCTGAACAAAGACCACTGAAGGAATCCTGACCGGGAGTTCATGCTTGGCACATGGGAGAAACGTCAGCTGGTTGCAATCTGCAATCCTTATCGCTAGATGCCACTAAATCCTACACACTGCTCCTTTAAGATGTGCTCGTTGGATGGTCGAATGGCTTTGGAAACCCACTACCCCCACACTTATGTATCATTTTTGTACCTTTCCGATACCTCACAATGTGCTTGGTCAGTTGCGCAGAGGTAATAAAGGAGCTGATATTTGTGACACTTCTTGTGTGAACAACCAGTGTAAAACCACGAAAGATGTCTGAAAATGTGCATTGTTATCCTCATATCTTGTCTCCCCTCTCTCTACACGACGGCCAGTTTTCACTCCGCCTTCCAGAGTGACCGATCAGAACAACTATGAACTCTATGAACTATCAACATCATTATCCTGCTGATATGATGGTTGCTTACCATTGACAAGAAGACAAACTGAGTTCAGACTCAAAAATCAGGCATGTTTTTCATCGTAACACACACACACACACACACACAAACACACACACACACACACACAAACACACGCACAAACACACGCACACGCTCACACAAGCTGCTCCAGTTTCTTGGCCCATTTAAGCGCTGACGAGGGCATAGCTGTGGTCTGGTGGGACCTCATGCCCCATGCCAACTGAGCTGCCCATCCACCCTCACCCCTCCTCATCCATCGACACGCCCCACTCCTTCCTCACCACTCACCACTCCTCAGTCCTCTTGTTGCTCTCCCCTGTTTGTCTCATCTGACCAGCCTCACTCTCACTTATTCATTCACAGATCCCTGTTTGTCTGCCAAGCATATCATATGAGCAAGCTTTTGCTTCTGTCACAGCTATCTTTGCAGCAGAGCCTCAGTTTTAACTGATGATGATACTTCTTGTTCTGTAACTCTTCAGTTCAAAGGAAAACATGAAAACCACTGTAAGCAATGAGTTGCCACAACAGTGATATGCATACAGATCCCTTCCCCTCTGTCTCTGTCTCTCTATCTCTGTCACCCTCCATCCCTCCCCTGTCCAGCTCAGCCCTTGTTTCAGGGTCCCAGGCCTCCCTAATATCTAAATCCTGACTTTGTGTGGGAGCTGGAGTGCAACAATGACCATGTTAGCTGACACAGTGCTGGCTGCCTGATCTGCGCTGACAGCATCTTCCCCCTACCACCCCACCTCTGCATGGCTCACTGGCAACAGACACATCCGTCACTCAACTTTAGCATTGTGGGCTGGGTACAGGGCTGGATAGTGCTTCACTGGGTCCATGGGGGGAGTGTTGGGTTGGGTGGTAGGGGCAGTAGTCCACAGTTGACTGTGTATATAAAGCCCTGGAGTCTGGATGGAGGCTTGGCCAGGTTGTAGTTTGGTGAAGCTATGATGATGGGAATTATGTGATTACATCAAACTTCATGATCTAATAAGAATGACAAAGTTGGAGGTTGTCCAGCACTAACAGAAAGAAAACAAAGGAATGAGGGAGATATCAGTGAAATGCAGTTTGTACACAGCCACCATCAGAGAAGATGCAGGATATGTGCAAACCCCCTAACAGGTGTGCAGGAGCAATGTTTTAAGTTGCATAAACTTTGTTGACTTTATAAAATTTATATTTGTGGTTTTTATACCTATCAGTGACATCAGATTGCCTACTTTGTCTGAATAGCACATGGAAATGAAATGAGGATTGAAATTCTGTGTTACTGCACCTTTAGAAAAAATGAAACCAATCAGAATTAGGATGTTGTGATGTTACGATCACAACAATTAATGCAAATTCAATCAATCCCCATGAATACTGTATGGCCTTGCAATTTTGTCCAATCACTGCAACTTCCTGGGAGTTTCACCAGTCATGCCAGTCCCCTGCATAATGTCACCAAACTTAATTTATTTCTGGTTGTGAAGATGCAGACATATGCAACACAAATGTGTTACATTTACCAGCAAAAATTACTGCTAAAAACTGTGCAAGGCAATTCCCTGATGTTTTGCATGAAAATGGAGATTAACTGTTTTGGACTGTGTTCACTGTTGTGGTTAAATACAAAAGACATCGACTAAAAAAATACTTTTCTCTAACACATCTAGAGAATGGCTGAAATGTGTAGACAAGAGACAAGACAACCATAACAAATGCTGTTGCATCCAGATCTATTGTATGTGCTAAAAGAATCAAGGTGTGATTTAATATGTATGGTTAGCGGTAACATTATAGGGTTTTTTTTTTTTTGTTTTGTTTTGTTTTTTTGCACTTCCGCCTTGCTCCTGCGATTTGTATCACATTTTTTTCAGAAAAGCTGCTGTGCAATCAGACTCTTTTGGCAGCAACAATCCCAAAACAGCCTGTGAAATACAGGAGTAACTGATTAGTCACTAATTCAGCAGTCTTCATCAATATGTAATATTGACATTTTTCCCACTGTTAACAATCATGTAGGGGTAAAACCTTCAGGCAGCTCTGCTTGATACGGTTATGTTTGGGATTCACTTGACAATGTAAGTAAAACTCCTTTTATCCAGCTGAATTATTTCCACTGGAGTGAACGCCTCTCCACTTCATTTCACCTCAGTGAGCATGAAATTGTGTCCGTCTCACTTTGTACGCATTAGTGCCACCTTGAATTTTTTTCCCTGGGTGGCAGGTGCTGAATATGAGCTGAGATACAGTGTGAGCTTAGCACCTGTGGCCAAGCCCTCATATTGTCCAGCATACACCATGCCAAAGTGTCCTTGAGCAAGATATTGAACCCCGCCCAGTTCACTGGGTCCCCTCACTGTGGAGGAAAAGAGTTTAGCTGCAGGGATCAACAAGCGCTACGTTGCATTAGTAGTTCCACTTTCTCACATTCACTTAACCCTCAGCCCTTGGTATTACTTTAACAGCTAATGTCACACAAAGGCCACTGGGAAAGCAGGCGGGGCATTCAAATGCAACACACCTGCAGCAGAACCTATCATGGATTGACCGCCAGTTGCAGGGTTAGCAATATATTGCTTTTTACAAATCATTAGGTATACCCAGACTCATTTCAATTAGGCAAAGGCATCTTCTGTGAATAACTGCAATATGTCACCACTTGGTTATTAACTACATCAGTTTCTGATTTAAAAATGTGTTTATTATCCGTATCCTGAATTTCATGACTATTATTGCTACAGGGTTATGATATCTTGCAAAACAGCAATGTTTACATGCATTAAAAGATTATGTTGGGAATAAAGAAATCACATAGGCTGAACTGGACAACAATCTAAGTAAAAATTTACTGCATTTGTTAATAAAATATCAAGCTATCAGTGAGATTTTCTCAGGAAACCAATCTGCCAACTAGGGAACCTATACAGATGTAAGTCTGCCTACACAGACCTATGACAAATATTAGAAAAACCGAAACTGAAAAGCATTTCAGATAGTGAATTTATTTAGTTTCTTTTTTGTTTATTATTTTATTCATTTAATTTTCAATTTATTAATCTTCTCCTTTTTTGGAGGTTTGCATAACTGCCACCTCACCGTAGATGTATTTTCGTGCATCAAATGCATAGCTGCAATGCATTGTGGGCAATATACACCTCTGGAGTGACCATTGTTGCTGACTCGTCCCCTTAGCCCTCTGAGCATCAATCTCAGCAAGTTCATTTCAGTTTTCCAGACAAATGGAACGACATTTATGATGGCGGCAGGGATTTCCCCGAGGGCAAGTGCCGAGGGGAAGTTGACGAGGGCGTGTTGAACAACTAATGAAACACAGCAAAAATGTCATAAAACCTTCCCCTAGGCTTCAACTGCAAAATGTCAGTAAAAAGAGACACATTACGACTACAACGAGATTCAGATTTACTACAAGGAGATGCAAAAACTTTATCAAGAGATGTGGAACAACTAGAAAGACAAAATTATCAAAAAGAGATGCAAAATAACTATAAAAACAGGCAAAATGTCCAGGGGGAGCAAGATGACTACAGAGAGACACAAACTCACTACAGAAAACAATACAAAATGATCACAACACACATCCATTTGTAGTCATTTAGTGTCTCTTTCAGTCTGGGTGTCTTGATCCTGTGTGAGAGGGGTGGTGCATGTCCCTGCCCAGCGCTTTGGCTCGCTGGGCTTCTCATACTGACTTCAGCTTTGCGGCCAGTTGGTTCACAGCAAATCATCTGTAAGTACAGCAAGGGAAACAAATATAGACATGCACAAATAAACAGACAGATAAGCACTAACACGCTGAAATGCAGACAGGAATACATAGAGACAAGCAGACAAATACAAACACACAAACTTCTCAGCACACAACAGCGCTCCCCTGAAAGGAAGCGTCACACTTTCTCTAAAATGAGATCCAAGGCCTGCTGTTCCTATTTTAAACCATTTGGGATAAAAATAACTTCCCAACAACATCACTTGTTGGAAAGTTCATCCAGGCATCTAAAGACCGTTGGGATTTTATTAGAGCCTGTCTTCTGGTTTATTTTGGCTTCCAGGTTTGAAGTTGGAGTGCTCAGCTGGGACATTGAGATCTAAACCACAGACAAACAGCTTGCTGGGAAAAAACCTATGTCTCTAATGTAACAAATCAGCTAGTTTTTATCCAACAATCCTTCATCCCCATAAACAGAGTACATCACATTTTTGGAAGCTGTCCCATTGGTCAGTTTGCATATTAAGTGATCAGAACTTAATGGCAGATCAATCACTCTGGCCCTCTCATATATGCAACCTCAGCAGTATACAGATAAGGAGGAGCATTATCCAAAGTAGAAAGACTGACCTTTGGACTTTTATTTTATAGCCTGTAGTCTATGTTTTAAAATTGATATATCATTAACTACAATGTTCATCACTATATCACTTTAAATTCCTCCTCGGAATAGGGAATGCAGTCCCTGTAGTTATTTCCCTTGTACTTGTGCTGATCTCTTGCAAAAGAAAGACAGAAAAAACATTGCCTCAAATAATTCAAAGTCAATGTAGCAATTTGTTTTAGAGCTGCAAAAGTTTTGCTTTTTATCATCTTAGAGATAATTCAGATACCCACAAGCACAGCTCTTTTTTGTGCCTGAATTGTCAAACTAACCGTCTCCTCTGGACACAGCTAATGATGAATTTCTTAAAACAAGTTTGCTGGTGTTTGTGTGGAGACATGCTGCAGTCATCTGAGCAGCAGAAAGAGAAACAGTCAGTACTCTCACTATTCAGACAGACAGTCTACTATGTCACAAACTTTATTATCTTCTTCTCCTCCCTCCTTCCCATGGTCGTGCAGCCCCGCCCCTTGCTGCCCTAATACGGGGGCATCTCTCTGCCCTCTGGCCAATCAGGAGGCTGGATGCGTCCCTCCTAGAGATGCCATGGGCCTGGGCCAGGCCTGAGGTTTCAGTGAGGGGAGCAACAGGCTGGCTGGTGACAAGGGGCAAAGGCTTGAGAAATAGAGAGAGGGGGAAAAGATTAAAAATACCAGCAACAACACGACCAAGTGAAGAAGGGCAGCTGAGGACGGCAGGAAGTCAATGTTAGATAAAGGGAGTCATAGGGAGATAAGGAAAGAGAGCGAGGCTGAGATTAAAGATCTGCAGGTGGAAGTCTGTCACCTTTGAACCGCTGGAGGAGGCACGCTGAGGCTGAGAATTAAGGTAGGCTGGATGGATGTGGTTTAATAAAGTCTCTGTGCTGATGATACAGTGCAGTCCGCTGATAGCTGAGGGCTCTCTGTTGTTGCTCTGTGCAAAGAGGAAAGCAGGTGTTAGAAGTCATGGTTGAAGGGGACTGATAACTCACTGTCTGGAGTAGAAGCAGTATAAATGCATCTTCAATAGCCATGCCTTTGTTGCTCTGGGTCTGTACTCTGTGTCTGTATAATTTAGTTTTAAATCAGCCCCAGGACTTGTTTAGTTCTCTAAAATATTGTTTCAACATTTGGCAGCTCAGGAGCAGAGCTACACAGAATAGTTTATGTAGCAGTCTGCAGGCTCCACATTGCTCACTTTAGGGAGCATAACAATAGCGCGCTGTTTAAATGCAAAGACAGTTTTAGTAAGACAGCTGCCGCTTGTGTTTATTCCAACATGCCAGTTGCTGGTTACAAACACTTGAGCATTCACTGAGGTTTATGGTAACTATTTGCAGTGCGGCATGTCACTATGACTCCAAGTTTATAAGAGTGTTTTGTAATGTGACCTGGGTCAAATAACACTTTCAAATTATTCGTAGGATTTATTTAACCTTTAGGTGTGGCAGATGGGTGGGGACCCAAACACTGGGAGTACCACAACATTTCAAAAAGGAACCTTAATTCTAATTTATTGTAATAATAGAGCGCTCCAGTCAAAAATAAGTTCAAATGGCCTCATGCAGAGCAGAGCTGACAGAGCTGCTGGTGGCGGTCATTTCAAATAGCCCCTGTCTGAATGTTACACACCAACGACAGCTGCAGTGTGATGGTCATAAGATCTGTTTGCCCCCCAGTTCCAGCTCCACCAGCCTGGTATGCCTGTTGGCCCAAAGTGGGTACAGAGACTGCTGTGGCCAAAACACACCCTTTCTGTGATGGAGGACCACAAACACATTTGTGGCACTGGGTGACATAATGCATGCACTGGGCAATTTTTGGGCCACAGATATTGGTGGTAAAAGGGCATTTTTTACTGTCCAGCAGCTATTAAACAAGGGCGGTGCTGGCCAGGTGTTTTTCTTGCCTTCGTTGCCGAAGTATATTCTCATTTAGAACCTTGAAACAGAAAACTCCACTAGTTTAGAAGGTCAAGTTTTCTATTTTCTGATGATTTATTGCTTTCAGACAACTTTTTAGAGTCCATCTGTATCAAGGAGACAATATAGACAGATTCATTTTACTTTTGTTAAAGTACTAAGCCTAAATTCAATATCAAGTTAAATCTTTTGCAATGTCAGCTAAGCAGTAGTGAAATTCCACACATGACAGCAATAGCGGTGACAGTTGAAACGCGAGCAGCGAGCTACACAGTCAAGATGGCAACAAAATGGGATAAATACTACGAAGCTGAGCAGTGATAGGCTATACAATTCTGGCTTACAGGGACAGTTCACCTCCAAATCACAATTTCTTTTCCTTTTACCTGTCATGCTGTTTAACAATCTACATTGTTTTGGAGTGAGTTGCCAAATGTTGAAGATATTGGCTGTAGAAATGTCTGCCTTGTCTCCAATATACTGGAACTAAGTGGCACTCAGCTTGTGGTGCTCAAAGCGCCACAGAAAATAAATTTGAAAATCTCAACAGCAATGTTTCTTTCCATAAATCATGACCTGGTTATTTAGGATAATCCACAGACCTTGTTGTGAGCAGTTTCATGTAAGAACTACTTTTTCTCTCATGGACCAGAGACTCGTGCTTGTGACAGCTCAAAATGGCTTGTTCAGTTAAATGGGAAACAAGGCAGAAATCTCTAAGGCCGATATCGCCAACACTCGACAACTCACAATAAACATAGATTGATAAATAGCACTACAGGTAAGAGGAAAAATATGCATTTATTTTTATTTATATTTTTTGCTGCTTAATTGTAATGTACAAATGTTTGGCTCCGGATTTTAGGGTTGTATTTTTAGAGAGAATGTTTTGTGGTTGAAAGCTGATATTCCAGCATGTTTTGATACATTTGTCCATATGGTAGTTAGAGTTGTTGATGTCTCCGATCCTAGTGATGGCAGCTGCCAAACTTCTCTTTACTCCAGCTTGTTTAAAAGGAGGCCAGTAACTGAACTCTCCTCTAAATCTGTCGGTACACACTGTTACAGGGATCACAGGTCTGAGTCTGATGCTTCAAATAAAGTCTTATGTGTCAAACAGAAATCATTATCTGTTATTCTGAGGTAACGTGTTGCTGGAAGATGTACAAAAGCAGCAGGTATGATTTGTGTGTGTATCCATGAGGCTAGAGTAACTGACGTCAGAAATGAAATGATGGATGATGATAGCAGCTTCCTGGCGACAGACTTTGGGTGGTGGTGGTTGCGGTTGTGGGTGGGGTTAACTTTAGCCCAGGAAGTAGGGTCAAGAGTTGATTGGGCAGTTCAGGAGAGAGACCTCATGAGGAAACACTGCTTGACGTACAGACAAGGGTGAACTTCCCTCGGTGTATACACAGAGCCGAGAGGACTTATCAGGAAGGAAGACTCATGGAAACAAGTAACTCAAGAGCACGAATCAGTTCATATTTGAGCTACAATTTATTTTTGAAACTGAGAAATACAGTGGATAATCTGTGGCAGATTTTTATCCTTAAATGACTGCAGGGTGTCTCTCACCATGTGCTAAGTGTACCTTATCTCTGTTTCCTGTTTACATGGAGGCATTTCCTGTCCAGAGGCTTTCGCCAGCGGGTGTGTCTTGTTTTGTCCATCTTGTGTCTCAGATGATCAGCAGATATGCTGGGATCTACCTCACTAATCTTGAACAGTTTGGACATTATGCTGTTAGGTGGATGCTTTTATCTAAAGCCGTTCACAGCAGTAATGCTTCCTAAATTTTCAGCTGGTATGGCTTGAGTGTAAGTTAGAGCTGTGGCAGGATCAGTGCCCTGCTGTAGCCACTGAACCCTACAAGCTTCAAGGACAACATCACAACAAAAACTGATAAACTATCTATTTTAAGGATCTTTTGGCAGCCGCACTGCCTAAATATGATAAACAGACCTTTTGAAAATGTTCTTAAATTCATCATTGATGATGGATCTGCAATTGCTTTGCTAACAGCAGCTAAATCAGAAACATGATATCATGTTGTTATTGGCTCTTGTGAGTGATTATTACTTCAGAAATCTCAAACTAAACTTTTCTCCTGTGTGGTTCCTCAGCAGTGGAACGAGTTACCTAACTCAACTGTGTTAGCAGAATCCCTCGCTGTGTTCACAAATCGCTTGAAGACCTACATCTTCCAGGAGTAGTTTCTTATTACACTCTTCTTTCTCTCAAAAAAAGAAAAGAAAAGTGTCCTTTGCTTTACACTTATGTGTAACTACATGCACCTGCAGCCTTGTGTAAGTGTTGAACATGAGTGCTTCTCCGTGATCCAGTGGCTTGGATTGTACCTCATTTGTATATTGCTTTGTAAATGTCTTGTCCTAATCACAATGACCTTAGTCTGCTGTGCAGTAGTTTTGCCTGAAAATGACATAATGCTATAGACCCTCATAAAGCATAATATTACTCAATGATAAAATGATTAAATGTCACTTACATCAGATGCTAATAACAGACTGCAGTTCATAGACACAACAACAAATGGAAACAGGAAATTTAGTTTGAGATGCCCTCAGTGTAGGAAAAATCCATTTAAACAGGTACTCCAGTGACTTAATACTTAACCTCCATAAAGTTTTTGGGTGCACAAGAAACATATTAAGCACAAAATGGGCAAAATTGAAGCAGCTCCACCTGAGACATCTTGACTTTTGAGCCTCTAGTTTGGGTCAAACTCCAAAAACACTTTATTAAATCTTACATTTCAAAAACAGAAAGCGTCTTTTCATTGTCCAGCAAACACACACGTATTTCAAACTTCACCTTTAGAGTGTAATGCTAGGGGCATGTAAGACTTTCCATTAAAACATTCAAGACATTATTTAACTGTTTTCATACACTGAGTTGCTCTTGTCATGACAAATTGACCTTTATCTGTATCTATAAAGTTAAACCAGTGGAGTGTCTTCCCAGAAACATGTCCTCGTTAGTTTGAATAATAAACAGACCTGACTGTAATTAGTAGATAGATAGATAGATAGATAGATAGATAGATAGATAGATAGATAGATAGATAGATAGATAGAACTTTAATAATCCTTTACAGGACATTAAAAAATGTCACGGCAGCTTAGTTACAAACAACATATAACATTCAAACCACAGAGTTACAAGTCAAAAAAAAACATCAATAAATAAATAAGTTAAAAACGTGTATGATACTGCAGTTACTAATTAAAATGTCCATCATTATAACTATTAAAGGAAATGAATTTTTTCTCACTGTCATTGTGTGTTGGTGGAGGCAGAGCCCCCAAACTAGAAGAGTAGAAAGAACACCACACCTATATGAATGGCTGCTGACAGTGATGAAGTGGAAAAAGGTTTTTTTGCAATTTGAGTGAAGTGACCTCCGTAATCCAACTATGGTACTGTCCATCGGTTATTTAGCTTACTGCATGCTGGCAACATGTGTTTGGTATTTAATTACATTGGAAATGACCGTCTTGTCTCAGAGGCTGAATCCTCTGCACTGATTGAGCAGAGATTACCACGGAGACGTTGTGATAATGATATGATGATTACTGGACAGTACTTGATTTGTGGCTGTAAAATCAAAGAAAGTCAGTGACGGACTTGCTTGTACTCTACTCATGCAAGCTCACAAACACATTGAACACGTCTCCAGTATATGTCCTTTATTCCACTTTCATTTACAGTTTGACTCTTTGATGTCCCTTCACTTTTCAGATTCTTTTTTTGTCACATTTTGACTTTATTCTGCTGGTGGAGAATTTTCACTGTTTCTTCTCCTTCCCTGTCATCTCTAATGCCCCATACTGTCCGATGTGTTCATCTTACATCATCATATCTTATCCAGTCATCTTTGTGCCCATATTCCTTAAACCAGTGGTTCTCAAACTGTAGGATGCACCCAACCCCCTTGGGAGTCCATAGAGCCACTGTAGGTGGGGCCTGTATGACCAGCGGAAAAATATGTAGTAAAACAAAGTTGAATAAGGGTTAGGATTAATAATAATAAACATGATTTATGTAGAGAAAACTAACAAGTGTCATGACAGAGACATGACATAAAAAGTTTTAGAACCACTGCCATAAACGATTTAATTGTCGGTTGCTCTTCTTTTAAGATCATCATGGTGATGTCATTATGTCTGTCATACAGACAGTAAATATTGTCATCCATTTCCAGTCAGTCTTTTCTTATTGTTTTTAGACTCTATGTATTTTTGACTCCATAAATGTCAGTGCATGTACACGTATTGTGCTCCATACAATACACCAGCAGATACAATTCTGGGAAAGTATAGAAAAAAAGATTAACAATAAATAAATTTAGAAACGGCAATATACTGCTGCTTTATTCATGCATGTGTGGCCCGCCTCCGCAACATCTTCACTGTTCCTGCTCTCAAAATAAACTAATGCTGCTGATTTCTAAATTTCAGTGTTATTTTTAAGAACTGATGTTATTTGTTAAGATATTGGCAGTCAGTCTGGTGTCTAAAATAGAAGCAGTTTCCCTCCTCTAGTCTTGTGATTGTCCTAAAATTAGATCCAATAAGATTTTTGTTATGTACTCAGGCTGCCACCAATTGTGAAAAAGTGTTGCGGTATTTCCTCTGTGTGTGTACTCTTATGTAAGTACGTGAGGAGAAATCCTATTTTTATCGATAGCTGGCCTCAGCTGATAATACCTCAGTCCACAAATAAATCACAAACCTACATCCTCAGCTGTCTCTCATGTGCTGCATCACTGTCGCAGTGTGTTATGTCAAAGAAATGTTATCAACTTTATTCAAGGGCAGATGGGTGGTTGTTTTCTTTGAGCGGACACCTGATGCTGTATTCCTGCCATGACTGAGCCAACTATAACATCATTAACTTGTCTATCTCTAGTAGGCTTAGAGGAGCCTCTGAACAGGATTAGAGAAGCAGGTTAAGTTTCATAAGGCTGCTGCTGTAAGTCAGAGCAGGACAGTGCAGGATAACAAAAACTATTCAGCTCACATCACACCATCACATTCCCTGGAGCGGTCTGAGGGGTCGCAGCTCTCAGCCGTGCTTTTGACTGTCACCACCTGAAAAACCACATTTGTTTGGACTCTTAGATTCAACTAAGGTTATAATATGAAGTTACACGTGTTACTCTCTCTCTCTAGTCTGTTTTACTCACACCTGTCCCTCGCAAAAAAAAACAAAAAAAAAAGATAGGTAGGAGCTACTCTTTGGCTAAGGCACACAGATGGTTTTGTGTCTCTTTATAGTCATTCTGTGTCTTCTTGTAGTTGTTTTGTGTTTTTATGTCGTCCTTTGGCTTCCTTTGAGATAACTTTCTGTCTAATTTAGGTCATTTTGTGTCTCTTTTGGTCATTTTGTGTTTCCTTGTGGTTATTTTGTGTCTCTTTGTAGTCTATCCCTGGTCAGTACATATTCATCTGACTGACATTCTGCAGGTGAGGGCCAGGGGGCCCCTGACACTTTGGGCCCAATAGGCCTGTGCCCAGTATGCCCAGTAATAGGAGTGGCCAAACAAGACTTGCCCAAGATTTAAAAGAAAGACTGGTAATGAGCCAAAGGAGAGCTGGTGAACTGCTCATGCCACCTGGCTAAAAGGCACAATACGTGGATGCATGTGTATAGGTGGTTGCAGCTATTACGAATTTGTGCCAGTTTCTGTGAGGTGACTTAACCCACCAGTGGGCACGCTTGAAGGCATGGAAGGTATAAACATCGTGGGTGGATGGTTGGTGGTGTCCATAAAGTTAGAGCAGACACCTAGCAAGGCATTTAGCTCCAGATGGCTGGACTGGTCCTTTTCACTAAGAGAGAAATGTTGCAGCCATGAAGCATCTTCCTGTGAATATATACATATACTTGTTCCAGCACATTTTCATTAAAAATCACAGAATGATGGCATGAAAATCAGACACAGAAAGTAAAAAGGGCATTACTCATTTTGTTGTGGCTAAGCCTTATGCACAAACCCTGTGCTGCGAGGTTGAAAGGTGCTGTCAGACCGTGTTTAAGCTGTCTTTTCCACTCTATGGCCTCACTAACAAACCCGCCCGCATTATCAAATCTGCGCACGACAACTTAATCCAGCTCCTGTTAGACAGACTGCAGAGTGGATGACGGAACCAACAAGCTCTTCAGCTTTCTGGTTCTCTGATCTTCAAATTCAGAGTCCATCGTGAGAGCCGTGAGAACTGAGACTCTATAGCAGCATCAGTAGCTGCCTCATTGGATCATATCACCAGGCTGCCCTGAATCTTAGCCACTATATTATTAGAATGTCAAACTTATTTCAGCAACTGGACAGATGATTATTCATTTTAATGTATGAATATAATCTCTAGAAAACAATCTGACGTTTAATTAGTTTCTCTAGGAGTGTGGAGCAACCTTGCTTTCCCTTGTTTGTGTTTTTTTGGATTTAGCTTCCTGGATATTTTTTGTGGCTCTTGTCATTTGACTAATCTGTTGCTTTAGTGCATGGTACAAAGCACTTTGATCAGATTTGCAGCCTGTGTGTGTGTCCATCGATGCAGTCTGCGGATGTGACTGTCAAATGCAAACACCCAGACTGGATGTGCGAGCATATGTGTCTTTCATGTTGAGCTGTGCCACTGCAATAATACAAACAACTTCACAGCCTCAGCAAGCACTTGTTTACTTCTTAGTCTTTCATTTATTTTTCCTTTGGGATGTAGTCTGCTTTTTATACGCCTTTCTTTTATGGCATAGCTATGTTGGTAAGCCCTCTGATGGCTGATGCTTTGAACAGTTTAGACTAACCCAAGCCCTCTTTGGCTAAGTTGAGTCAGACACATGGAAGAGGGGTGTGATCAATAGTAGTAAATACTGGGACAGAGATATATGTATCTGCTCTTTCAAATAGAGTTAAAGGGCCAGTTGTCTAAGCAAAGATGTATTAAAGGAGCAATGTGTGTGGGATTTTGTGGCAGCAGTGAGGATTACAGAATGCAACAACCTAAAATTTCAGAATAAAGCAGTTTCACTTTACAAATCAGTGTTTCTCCAATGGCTCATCACAGACGGACCGCTAGCCCAGCACATGCTAATGTGTGTTCATGTGTTGTTGTTTTTTTGTTGTTGTTTTTTTGATAACTGAAGATCCAGATGTCCATGGAGGTTTTTACAGAGAGTTGAATTATCCACAGAGGTCTCTTCCGCTTTAAAACCCATGGACCGGGTGATTTAAACCGGTAAAAATACTGAATAAAGCAGGAAAAATGACACTGTTCTGCTCATTGCAGTGGGGCTGCCAACTACTAAGGCCGACCCAAAAATGTGAAAAAGCAAATGGCCCTACCTGTTTGGTTTATTCATTCTGGGTTACTGTAGAAACATGATGGTGCAACATGGTGGACTCTGTGGATGAGGACCCGCTCCCAATGTAGATAGAAAATGGCTTATTTTCTGGTAATTCTACATTAAAGAAAACATAGTTCCTGCCCACACGTCTGGCCCATTTATTATCTCTCCACATTTTCTATTGTAAATCTTTCTGTTTTATATGTCTTTACTTTTGCACTGCTTTTAGTGTCGTGTACCACATCCCAAGACGTATTCCTTGTGTGTGCAAACCTACTTAACATAAAAGATTTCTGATTCTGGCAGCTGTGATACATTCAGCAGTTGTTTATGAATTTTGGATTTTGGCTCCTCCCACTTCGCTGCTCTGTACCTACATATGCAGACGGGTGAGGATCCAAACTCACGGGGTCAGTGATCAGGCGTGTGGAGGCCTGCAGATGTGTGAGTCTGATCTATAATAAGACTGGGCTGTGAGGCATTTCAAATCTTCACCTCCTCCTCCTCCTCCTCCTCCTCCTCTGCCATCCCTTCATTCCTCCCCTCCGTCCAGGGTGTGCCACCTCCTCCACCTGCTGCTGTCTATCTGTCTGTCAGTCACACAGGGCTGCAGTTTAAAGTTGCTGTCAGGTGCACAAGTCTAACTGTTGCTGATAATCATATATTTACTTAAACTGAAATATTATGATCACAGTTTATAAACTCAGAGTTCAGGAAACTTTCCATTTTGATTAAAAAACATGTTTTTAACTAAAAAATTACCACTTTGATAACCAAGATTGCCTTTTGCAGACACAAAATTTACAGATGACATTAGTGTCATCCTGCATATTACTGTCACTGTTGTGTCTGTTGTGTGGTTATAAAACACAGCAGGGATGACTGCTCATTTGGGCTCTGGCTGCCACTTTCAGGCCATTAGTACAACAGTGTTGACACTGCTGCACCTGATACAATACCAGTCACTCAGTGCAAAAATAATAGCTTGAAAGCCTGGATCTCAACACGTCGTGCTGAACATCTCTGTTTGACATGTGTGTGAGCAGTATGTGTGCTAGTCAAACAAAATTTGTCAGGTAGGATATCTAAACTATGTAAGATTTAGTGTTTAAAATGAGATGAAATATCCACACTTTTATTCACATAGCACACAGACCATTAGCCATAGCATTTTTGAAGATGTTTGATTATAAACTGATAAAGGAAGAGTAACAACGTATAGCTCTGAATCTGATCAGTATCCAAAAGTACATGGTTATTGCATAGTAATTTTTCTAACAATAACATCAAATAAGAAAATAATCACAGTCTCAACGTGGGGCCCACTATGTTATGTGCTATTATATGTCATTATCACTGTCGGAGCAGCAGAGTCAGTGATCAACCTGGGCCTCAGGGAGGGTTTGATATCTCCGTTCTCGTCACTTACTGTAAGAGTGTATCACTTTATGTGTCAAGGGTCTATCTCTCCAAAACTTGTTCTACTCCGTGAATGTCTGTCCCTGCCCCACTGTGACTGATACACTGACGGCTTGGCAGCAGTGAATGTTTGTTATGTGTTCCTGTGACCCTGCTGGATACCTGATACCTCCAACCCACCCAAACAGGCACGACATCCACGCTGGCACTCTTCATGTCCAAACACACGCACAAATTTAAACACACAGATGGGCTTTCTCCCTTTGCATAGACACAGATACACACACACAGTTAAGCTCAGGCTGCTATAAAAGCGATCACATGAAGGCAGGACAGTGAGGAATGAGATTGCTGGGGGCCACAGTGATTCCCAAGCTAGCAAAGATAAAGTGACCAGGGAGGAGCTTCTACACATTCAGCAAACTCTTCAGTTAAATCAATCAGTTCTTTATGTAATGAAATATACTACTACAGTCTAGGCCCTACCCAGTTTCTACTGTTTAAGTAGCAGCCAACCAGGTTACTGCAGATATAACTCTCAAAGTTGGTATTTAATTCTCACCACATCAGCTTCACACAGCTCCATGCTCAGAGGAGCACCAGAGGAGTTTTTGATCTTTAATACACCACAACTATTCAAGCATTCTTCCAAGGTCTGTGAATTACACATTGTTGTTTTTCCATTGGTGCTACAAAAACAGCTTAATTGGTTCCTGCTGGCATCATTTTTACTTTTATAGCTCACGTCATCTCTTAGTGGTGAGTGGTGGATGAATATCAAATGTGTTTGAAACCAGCCTGGTAACCCTGTGTCTGTGTGGACATCAAAGTCAGGTCAGCAGTCTTGTCTTGGTCTAGGCCACTTAACTGTATTTGACTGCACCAATTATATCCCCACTTGCCTTGTATCAGTGTAAAATTACTCATTTTGTTAAAGGATTTACCAACAACATGACTATTTGTATATCAGTGAGTCATGCCATGTTACCTTGAATCCATGAAGAAAACGTTTTCTCGCATTCCTCAATGGAAAACAGCAAACATATTGATTTTCGTTTTGTGTTGGCCACCGTAATCAGAAGCCAATCTGCTGTGGGCAGCTGCAAAATCACTGATTCATAACGTGAATTTTTTTTTACCAGTTTTAATCACCTGGTCCATTTGTTTTTTGGAAGAGACCTCTGCAGATAATAGTGTCCCGGGGGAAAATCTCCTGAGCAATGAACACTGAAGGAATTCTAGCTGGGTTTCAGCTGGTTGCAATCTGCACCCTTACCGCCAGACACCACTAAATCCCCTAAATCTTACACACTGTTCCTTTAAATAGTACAGTTTTAGCAAAAATGCATGTGTTTGGGAAGCACTAAGCATACAACTGGGTAAATGAGACTTGGTTTAACCTGCATGAGTTGTGTGAGGGTTTGTAAACACGTTTTGATATAGTTTTGCTGTTGTTAAATGTGGACCCCAATGACTTCAATTCTTGAAGAACATTTGCCTTTTTGGGTTCTTCGTTCACTGTGGCAGCATGTGAGAAAAACAAAGTTTTCTTCACAAATTCAAAGTTACAAGGCATGACTAACTGATATACAACTGGTCATTTTGTGGGTGAAGTATTCCTTTAATATGACTTTTATACAGTGGTTACTAATGCATTCTCATTGTCTGAAAAGTTAAGAAAGAAAAGTTAAAACTACGATAAGCTATTTCAGTGCCACAGTAAATCAAGTGACTGTGACTCCTGTAACTTACAGTATGTTTTAAGACAGTAAGAAACTTAACTTGAACATCTCTGCAGTAGCTTCCTGGATATCTCACTTTGCTGTCTCACTTTTACTGATACAGTTCACTATTTGTCTCCTGGCATCACTTTACCCAAATGACTCATATTTAGTTTCAAGACATGGTGGACTGGTTAATGATGCTGCTGCTGTAGTTGTTACCTTAGGAATTTTCTACTGGTTTGCGATCTCAGTACCTAAATATCCTCTGTATATAAACCAATGCTGCTCCTTCTCCTACTTCTTCCCCTTCCATCATTATTTCAGAGAACTTTCTGTATTGATAACTGCACTTCAACCTTTGCAAGCATAGCTGGTAGATATTTTAGATGCTTACAAAATTTGATAACCCACCACATTCTTTACTTTGCAATGGTATGTGTATAGTTTTTTGTTGTTGTTATTATGACAATGTAAAGACTAACATGGATGCTTTGGGGCAGTTTGAGTAGTACCGTATGTCTTAAAAGTGTCTCAGTGGAGCATTTAGATGGTTTGGATGGTTTAGGCTCGGGTAGCCGGTGCAGGGGCATGACCACGACTACGGAAAGAATCTCAAGAGCGCCGTCCCAGAAGCTTCAGACTGACGGCCATGTCACTTAAGCAGAAGTTTAAACTCCACAAGCCTGCCATGAACACATGATGCTACACCTTCTTAAGAATGCTACTGGAGCTAATTTACTGTTATATGATACAGTCCTGTTTTAATGGCATGTCACTGGTGACTGGAGTATCCTGCAGATAGACTGTATGTTTTAAATGTACACAGAAACCATATTGAAATTATTTCTGATTTAATTCAACTTTTACTTTTGCAGGACAGAATGTGAGAAACGGGCTTGGCACAAATGACCCCGGCTCAAGCCCCAGTGGGGGCCATGCAAAGTTCTGTGGTTGACACTTAAATGGGATCAAGTACAATGATTTACTTAATACTAATACTTACTAAATTTAAGGTTATCACAACACATTTCAACTTGTCATCTTAAACCCCACCACTCACAGTTATTGTGAAAATGGTGCAGTCCAATTCCAACCGCACCAGGAATGACAGGCTACACTGAATGTGGCAGACCAGCAACTAAAACCCACTGTAATGGGCTCAGTTTAAAGCTAGAGTGAAGATACTAGCACAAAATGAAACTAGACAACCTTAGACATCCACTGGTACCAACCATGTCATGCTGTCTGGTTGGAGGGGGTCTTAACAATCTTCCAAAAGAGGAAAAAGTGGCATTGCCATTTTTCTAAATGTTGTATTTGAATATTTCTACATATCCATAAACAGGCTTGGAACTGCATAAAGTAGCACATTTTAAACACTGGAGTCCACTTCTGATTTGATCTTATGATTTAATGCCTTGTAGTAAGGAGGGTAACTGTCACAGTCTTATATGAGTGTGTTTTAAAATAACTGACTTGACCTTTCCTGCTTGGTAATCATATGAGTATGCAGAGCAGAACGTAGCCTGGATGGGTCACTTACACCAGATTTGGTAATGGTTGTTAGACATAGGTCAAGAGCATATTTAAAATTACTCAGTTGGTATTAGAGCTAAGGATGAGTAGGTGGTGGTGGAGTGGGTGTGGATGAGGGGCCCAATTTGGAAAATTTCATCCCCCTGTTCATAATTCCTAATGTCTGGCCCGTCAGTGATAAAAACAGATGGTAATATCTTTTAATATTCTACAGTATGTATACACATGCAGTGAAAGCTCAAGAGTACAACGCATTCAGTACATTTTTAATCACTTTTAGGTCAATCATTCTATATTTTAAAAAAATGGAAAAAGCAGAGGTCAGGTACTGTGTATTATTTCAGAAATGAATCACTGAGATACAGAATCACAGATAATACAGAAAAGAAGAAAATAAAATGATAAATCAGCAAAGAAATTACAGTGCACCTTGAGAACAAAGTCTCTGTTGCCTTCACTCATCATAGGACAAAATTAGAGGAGCTCTTATTCCACTATTCCATTTTCAGTGTACCTCATTTCTGTCTTGTTCAAAAGAGTTTGAGGTTATTGTACAGTGTTTAATGGAACCCATTTATCTACAGGACAGTCCATTAAATTAATTCAGCCACTTCAGGAAATGGCTTTCCATTCCTATTTTTATGTTGCTAGTCAAGACCCTTATATGCAATATAATGAAAAACATAAAAGTAAATGCTCCTCATTGCGGTCTCCTCTTAATTGAACTAGATAAGCTCTGAGTTACTGCAGACACCAGAATAACCAGAGTTGTTGTTTTTTTTGGTCTGTTTCAGACTCTGACAGAGACCAAGAGGACAGCCATGTTTTCAGCCAGACCAGAGATCCAGCCGTAAGTAAACACACACCTCCTTCTGCTCATACAAATCCATAAACCAGAAGCGGAAGGAAGGAGGACGCACAAGTCTAATATTTCCAGTCGTGATTGGTGCAAGTTGCAGAGGGATTCCAAAGAAACTAGTAGGCAACAGCACTCACAATAGACTAGAGTCAAAATCTATGTTTTAATAGGGCAACACACGGCCAAACAAAATGACAGATGCATTTCGACCTAAGCCTTCTTCAGTGTATCCAACAAATCCATAAACCTACCATACTGACGTAGTTCTTTAATCGAGAGTCACAACATCAAAGTGAGCAGGTGAAATCTTAAATATGAAAGACTTGAGTCTTGAATAAAATAAATAATAAAGAGATGATCGACATAACAAACTACAACAACAGTGTACATCTGTATTCACTGTGAAGGAGATGGTATGTGTTTTATTGCTGTCATCTCAATCCCTTTTAAAAGCACCATCTGTCCTCCACACAGTAATTACACTCTGCACTTCACATCTGATACACAGACGACACTTTAAGTGTGTCAGTGGAGCGATTCCTTTACAGGATTGCAGTTTGATGACTGAAATAAGTGTCGGCAGATGTTACCGTTTGTTTTCCTACACAATAATTGACTTTACAGGAGATGTTGTTGTGCTCTAATCCAATATGTTTGAAATTAATTGCAATATTACACTTATTATACTTCATGGAGAGAGTTGTGCATTCTTTTTGATTGCAAACAATCATTTTAGCTCCATGCTAGCTGCTGAATGTGTGTGTGTGTGTGTGTGTGTGTGTGTGTGTGTGTGTGTGTGTGTGTGTGTGTGTGTGTGTGTGTGTGTGTATTGTGAACAAGCAGGGCAGCTTATTTAAGTGAGTACGTTTTCATTGATTTTCACAATGTTACTGATTCAACCATTATGTGTCGCAAAAGATTTAAAAGAAGAGGACAAATTTGGTTGCCAAAAATGAAATGTAACTATATTTTTCGAAAAATATTACAGAAAGTACTGTAGGTCCTTTAGGGATTTAGCTCACAAACTGCACTGGAAATTTGTGGTTGGTAAGTGTCAGAGATCACAGTAGCCTGTCAACAGGTGAAGTGCTAAAACAGGATGTTTTTACAAGATTAACTATGTGAGAGTTTATGCAGCAAGTATAGAGGAAGGAGATGTGGGAGGCTGGGACATGACATGTTTCCTCAGGAACGGAGGTAAGAGGCAAAGGAACCAACATCCATCTCAGTTTAATTCACTCCAACCAAAAAACATTCCACGGGAGAAACTCTATTGAGATCAGTGGAATTAAACACACACATTACAAATAAAAACACATGATGATCATGATAGTTGTAGTGGTGGAGGATCTATATTTATATTAAAAGAAATAAACAGGAGAGAAATATAAATTTCCCCCTCCAGCCTTCCCCTGGGCTGGTGAGAGAAGTGTATCCCAGTTCATTAAACTTAATATAAATTCAGTCATAGAAGAAGATCATCCCAACCACCAGAAAAAATGTTGCCATTGGATATTTTTGCAAACCATGGATACATTACTATGTAGCAGATACACTGAAACTTTACAGTTCAACAACGCTGTGGTTCATGTGTGGTTAGGTTTCGGCACATTTACTACTTGGTTATGGTTAAGAAAAGTTTATGTTTTGGCTTGAAATACCCTGTTTTGGGGGCACAATCCCTACTGGAAACACAGTGATATTTTAGTAAAACACAGCCTCTGTTTTTAGGGTACTATCCCGGCTAAAACAAACAGTGACAGGTTGCTGCAAAACCCTCATGTTTGGGGCCTAAAAAGCCATTGGAAACACAGCAATGACTCTGTATATCGGTTATGTTGTGCAGTGGTCTGCAGCTTGGCAGGCTTCTCGCCAAGGTGACACGCCATCAACCATCCCCTCCACCTCCAGATGACAAAATCAGCTCATACACTAAGCCACGTTGTATTAATACAAACCCTATGAGACATGCAAATGTGATGTATTTGTGGTTTAGAGAAAATTTAAAAGCCAACATTTTCTTCTGGTGACAGGGCTGAAGAACAAAGAGCCATCAGTCATCTGCAGATGATGATGATGATGAGTTTAACTTCTTCAAGTCATGTTGTCATTTTTTACTGCCTCTG
This sequence comes from Epinephelus moara, assembly GCF_006386435.1. NCBI lineage: Eukaryota > Metazoa > Chordata > Actinopteri > Perciformes > Serranidae > Epinephelus > Epinephelus moara. Next base: position 34,496,214 of record NC_065507.1, on the reverse strand, counting down.
TGCCCTGACTGAAGTTTGATTTTGTGGGTTTTCACGGCCACATCCTCAAGTTAAGTGGATTGGTAGTAGCAATGCATGGTCAGCATACAGAGTACCTCTGTGTACAACAAACCCACAGCTTGTATTTCCTTTTTAAGCTGACGGAGCCTCACACACACACACTGTAACATATATTCAAACCTGGGAGCCTGGAGCTTTCTCAGTACAGCCCTTTTTGTCAGTTGAGTAGCTTCACTGGAGCCAAGAATGTCAGTGGTTGTTGAAATAAATTCACATTCTCAGTCTCCATGTGCTGTAGATTTCTCCAGGAAAGCTGCAGTGCAAAGCTGCTGTGGAGGCACAGATAATCTTGTTAGCTGAGTTACAGGGTAAAACCCCACTGAAAACTGCTGCTGCATGAATATTTTGAAGTGACTTAACCCTATCTTCTACTGTGTGTGGCAGGTAAAAGACAAGAGGCGGTCGCCCCCCTCCAACAGATCCCCCTCTGCCCCACAACGAAACCCTCACCACAGCGGCTCCACAGAGGAACAGGAGAGCCCCGAGAGAGTGGTGAGACACACACACACACAGACCTACCTGCAATAAAACACTACTAGGATGCACAAACAGTGATACACACATGAGGAAACGCATGTATACATACATGCACCTGCAAGGATGTTAGAGTGTGTCTATAAAGATGTACATGGGTTCCTAGGAAGGAAGTCGTATGATGCCAGTAGGACTTTCAAGTTTTGTACTTACTGTAACTGGAAGAATTGCATGGTTGTGTATAAGACAATGAATGTGCAGTGCAATGTGGGCAAATCTAAAAGAACATGTGGTCAAGTTATTTTTGTTAACAAAAAAAAACTTTTTATTGCCAAGACTTAGATGAGGAGATTGATACCACTTTCATATCTGTCCCCTAAATATGTAGCTATAGCCAGTTAGCTTTGCGTAGCTTCATGTCCAGGATGTTACCTCTTGGAGTCTCCACTTATGTCTGAAAACCTCACGGTGATGACAAGACTCCAGGAAGTCAGAGCCCACGACCAAGAAATAATTCATCAAATAACCTCCTGTACCACAGCAGCATGACAATTTTAGACTTTATTTTTTCTGCATATGAAACAAGCAATATATAACATGTTAACAGGTCTACATGTTTACCTGTAGACAAAGCCAGGCTAGCCTTTCCCTCCAGTTTCTGGTCTTTATGCAAAGCTAATTTTATATACTTTATTAATCCCCAAGGGGAAATTCAATTTTTCACTCTGTCAACTACACACAGGTCCGAACACGCACACATGCACAAACTGGACCTATACATGCACTAAGTGGAGAGATGTCAGAGTGGGCTGCCCATGACAGGCACTCCGAGCGGTTGGGGGGTTCGGTGCCTTGCTCAGGGGCACCTCGGCAGTGCCCAGGAGGTGAACTGGCACCTCTCCAGCCACCAGCTCCATATTTTGGTCTGGACGGGGACTTGAACAGGCGACCCTCCGGTTCCCAACCCAAGTCCCTATGGACTGAGCTACCGCCGCCCCAAATCTTCTGCAATGTAAAGCCAAAGCTCTATTTATATGTTCGCACTGTGCAGTCCAAACATCAAGCCATGATCTGAGTGCTGTAAAAAAAAGACAATAAAACCGTTCTTTGGCTCTTGCGGACTGTTCTGGCTATTGACAATGTTCAAAAAAGATTTGTTTGAAAGCTCAAGGGCTGCAGGCAGGTAGAAGTTTGTTTGCTAGCAGAAGTACAGTTCACAATAATGCAGACATCCCAAAAAAGAGCTTAAAAGTCCATCTCTGCAAAAATGGTTCAGTCCAAGTTTTGTACCATGTCTATCTCTGTCTCTCTGTCTCTCTGTCTCTCTGTCTCTCTCTCTCTCTCTCTCTCTCTATCTCTCTCTCTCTCTCACACACACACACACACACACACACACACACACGCACACACAAGTCAGCAATTAGTAGCAGCAACAAACTTTCTGTGTATTGGCTACACTGTTTGATTGATGAGTGAGAAAAAAAGCACTGAATTTAATCACGTCGTGGCTCTGCTTTAACTTTACTTAAGTCTGACGGCAGCCGACCAAAATGTCAGAAATTCACTCAAATGTTTGACAGACAGTCAGGAGCAGCTGATCAGGCTATGCTTGATCCTCGCTTCCCCCTGTACACTGTACAGCAAACAATGCCCAACAAAGCTGAAAAGTCAGCCCAACTCTAAAATGAGTCATGCAGCTCAGAAATTGGCTCAGAAACAGGCTCAAATCATACAGTGTATGCCCCACTTAAGCTAAACGGCTGCTGGCTGTAGCTTTATATTTACCATATAGATATGGGAGTGTTATCACTCTTTCACTCTCAGAAAGAAAGTGAATAAGCAAATTTCCCAAAATGCCAAACTATTCTTTTAATTTTGACAAACAAAGCAATAAAAGCTATGTTTTTACTGCTGTCATCACTATAAAATTTTAAAACTATTACATGTACCTGGATGCTGTTGGTGTATGCTGCCACTGTGATTCACTTTCTTTGGACTTTAGACATTGACCTCAGGACCCTCAAAGCTCCAGTCACATACAGAAAATGTTGAAATGTTTATGAACTACATTGTTATTCTGATATATTTGGAAAGTGGAACGCAGCATTGTGACTGACCTCGTGACCCCAACAACCACCAGGCCCATACAAACTGGATCACAATGGTCCAGGCCTGAACTGCTGAGGTCATTGTCCAGCACATAAACAACCTTTCATTTCTCCCAGCTCAGCACAGATGCCAGTCACAGCCTTTTCACACCGCAGCAGGTGACCGCCAGCAGCTGGACACAAAGTCAACAACAAAAAACATTTGAATATGGCAGATCTGAAACCAGCTGCAGGTGTCAGAGTAAACACTCTGACCCATATTCATAGACTGAATTGTAGCACGTTAGCACTTTAAGAGTTTTTGTGAAACAAAGTGGTGCTGCTGCTTGTCACGAGAGAATGATGCCTGCTGGTTTCCAACAGAAATGTCAGTGTAGCTAACTGGCACATTAAACAGGAAAGATGCCACAGTTACACAGAAATACTAATATATACTCTACATTTCCTGTTTTTTTCACCCTCATCTAATAATTGAAGATAATGAGATAATAATGAGAATGGAGACATAACAACAGATTCTGGATAAAAGCAATAAACCAAAAATAATAACGGGTAATAACATTTAAATAGCACATTTTTAACCATAGATTGGTTCATTTTGAGTTGTTCATTATGACCTTTATCCACATTGCAGGTGATCTCACCTTTTGTTGTCTGTGTTGTCTGCAGGTGCAGAAGGAGAAACTTCATGCAGAGTTGAAGCAGGTGTTGAGTCAGAAGAGAAGTCATCTGAGAGAGTCGACCTGCCAGCTGGCCCAACCAGAGATGGACTCAGAGCCCACAGACGAACAGACAGTAAGAAGCAGTTTGATAAACATTGTCACAGTAAAGCTGAAATTTTACTTTTGTTTGTTTCAGTGGTTGAACAGTAAACAGAAATCATAGTTTACCCTCTATTTTCATGACCATCCCCAGTGTTAAAGGAAATGGAAGACAATGCACACAAAGTCACTCCAATAGTTGATAAAGCACGCGATTTACTTTTCCCTTTAAGAGTCAAGTTACTTTCCTCAGTGGATGTAAACCAAGAATAGAGTGACCTTTCCTCTGTGACAGCTTAATGGATAAAATGGATTCCGAGGTAAAGTGTGAAGTGACAAATAACTGTACAGTAAACTCTGCACTCACTCAAGCAAGTGAAAAAAGATATAAAACAGAGCTGAAGCCCTTGTGCACCAAACACAATTTAAAGGAAAGTTAAAGACAAGACAGAAGACATTTCAATTTCTTCTGTGATGAAGGTCTTTAAAGTTGGAGAATGCAACAAATACACCCACAGTTGTATTTTTCTCATATGTTTTAAATACAGCGCTTGTTATACAGATACATTTAGAGCGTTACTGTTGAATGGGATCAGGATCACTTTGTGATGCAAATCAATAAGACCCGTGAGTTTATAAACAAATTATATATTCTGCTACTGAGAAATGTTGACAGAGTTGTCTAGTTGTTCTAGTCCTCGGTTTATGAAACCATTGAATTAAAGGTATTTTTAAAAACTTAAAGGTCCAGTGTATAGGATTTAGGGGAATATATTGGCAGAAATGGAATATAATATAATAAGTATGTTTTTGTTAGTGTATAATCACCTGAAAAGAAGAATTGTGGTGTTTTCATTATCTTAGAATGCCGCATTTATATCTGCATAGGTAGTAGATCCCATAGGGAATAGAGTCCGCCATGTTGCTGCACCATGTTTCTAGCTCAGAATGGACAGATCAAACACTGGCTCCAGATAAGGCATTTCGTGTTTTCGCTTTTCCATATTGTCCACCATAGTTAGCAACCCTTTTGCAACATGAGCAGGAAAAACACTCTTCTTTAACATAAAACTGCTTAATTCAGTGTTTTTACCAGTTTAAATCATTGGGGTTATTTGTTTTGGAGAGGGTTATACCTCTGCAGATAATTCAGCTCCTGGGAAAAGCCTTTTAACAAGGAACACCAAAGGAATTCTATTCAGGAGTGGTTTCAGCTGGTTGCAATCTGCAGTCCTCACTGCTAGATGCCACCAGCTCCCGCTAAATCTTACACACTAGACCTTTATGTTATCCTGATCAATTGATATCATGTCACTATGCTTCAACATGTGGAAAATCAAGTGTTTCATCTGTATGTATGAATCTTTGTTTATGCTAGTGGGTGGAGGAAGCCACTAAGTCCATGGAAATAGTGGTGGAGACGGAGGCAGAAGCTGGAGCCAGCGGCTACAGTGTGACTGGTGGAGGACAGCAAGGGATCTTTGTTAAAGACGTGCTCAGAGACTCACCAGCTGCTAAACATCTCAGTCTACAGGAAGGTACCTGGGGTCACACCTGATTCATTTAGGGAGCACTTACAATAAACATTCTCAGTGCTTTGAACATAATCCAAACAAGAAATAAAAACATTTACACTGCAAAGTCCGAGCCATGTTGAGTATGTGTCCTGGGTTTGTGCATCATTCAGTACCATATTCAATCTTGAAAATTATATATAGGGTTAGTCTGTCCATTTAAACTGTCTACGCTTATTGATATCTCTCAAGAAAAAAAGAACAATAATGAGAATTAATGTTTGTATTATTCGCACTGAGGAATATGGGACAACTAGAGAACAATTAAAAATTATAATTTTGTCATTATTTCTGCTATATGTTATTCATCTTACATTAATGTGGTCAATTAGGTTTATTTTGAATGTACTGACAGCAAGAGTTTGTGTTATCATTTCTAACTTGATGTTTTGCCTTGAGGGAAGCTTCTCCTTTTGGCCACTGGAGAGCAGTAAACAGTCAGCAGTCAGACCACCAGCATCAAAACAAAGATGATAGCGTGATCCCAGACCAGAAAACTATTAATACAGCTTTTAAGATACTTTTATAATATTGATGGCACTGTTGTCATTGGTAATAAATACACTCATAATGACTTGTACATATTTGCATTACAGTTTTTCTTGATTACTTACACACTATAACTGGGAGTATTAGCTAAACATGCCAAGACATGACACCATCTACAAAAAAACAGACCCATTTCCCAAAACTACTCATACTATTCACCTGCTTCCACACATATTTCAATATTCAAAACTCTCTCTGCAAAACCTTACCTTGCAATGTGTTTATTCAGCAAACACATGCTCTTACTATAATTAACTTGAGTCATCACAACCTTAACTCAAGAACCATACCAATACAAACACTAAAGCTGAAAACACAGCTGCACTATTGCAGCAAGGGCAATATCTTTTTGGCCATTGTCTTTATAATGACGGAACTGTGGGTTATTAAGCTAAGGATATTTCTCAGCTTCACCAATGAGTTTCTCCTCATTCATTTTTTATCACACACGAGACTCAGCAACAGGTACAGGGTTCTTTTTATGCATACATGGTGAGGAGAGGAGTCGAGCTGCCATAGGAGCAGAGAAAAAGAGCTGCTACAAGAGCTGGTATGTACGAGCAGAGAGTGAGTAGGGGAAAAATGCATTTCACTCCAGAGGCAGTGGGGCTGGAAATAGGACAATGGCATAAAGTGTGTCAGGGCGGTGCATCCAGGAGAATTGATGCGCGTCTAGCAGCCACCAGTGTGGGGTTGTATATTGAAAAACTTTCTGACGCATGGCATTAGCCGTCACTGTGTTTTGGCCTTAAGCCTCAAAGCAGTTAACACAACAATCAGAGTTGCACAAATCAATAAAAAGGACCTAGAGGTATGTCCATGTGCTTTGGAACAACAGAGAGGAAGAGGTAGACGACGAATAAGAAGAATAAGAAAGAACAAGTAATCTCAGATTACTGTAATTTGCTGCCATCCTAGTTAAGTTCATAATGTGCTCATAGTTGGGAGGACAATGACAGTAGCTAGACAGCCAGTGCAACCTGACCTAAGCTGTACCATGGTTGCATCCATTGTGTGTATACTTCCAGAAAGGAAGCAGGTCAATTGCCTTGTTGTTACTGAGATAGATTTAATGTTGTAGTGCATATAGACTGAATGTCTACTCTCAGTTGCCACAGTGATGGATGACCAAAGGTCAGTAACTGAGAGACAGCCATCTGTTGGAGATAGGAGGAAACTTCTCACAGCTAAGCAGGAGACTGTCCTGGTGAATGTGATGATTGCCAGTAATGCCATAAGGGAAATCCAAAGCAGAATAGCTGAAGAACAAGTAGTCTTCCAATGAACTGACAGCATTAGCATTTTCACCAATGGTGGACGCCTGTGGTGGGTTGGATAAGACATAAGAGGGCATTTTTCCTATGTTGCCTTGCAAGACCAAACATAATACGTAATGTTGATGAGCCATTATGGCCTGACCCAAACCTGAGACAAGATGATGAGAACGCAAATGTTGATACTTAGTGACCTGTACATTTGCCAAGTTTCATGTAAATGTCTCTCGTAAAGGTGACCAGCTGCTGAGTGCCAAGGTCTACTTCGACAATGTGAAGTATGAAGATGCTCTGAAGATCCTTCAATGTGCAGAGCCATATAAGGTCAGCTTCCAGCTGAAGAGGACCATCCCCGGAGCAGAGGTCTGTGTGCGGCCTCGAGTTCCCAGCGTTGAGGTCAAAGGTCCCAAGGCCAAGATGGCCAAAATGGTAATCTCTTAATAAAGTCTGTGTCCATTGTTTGTTAATAACATATTCATTTATTACAAAATAGATTTAAAACTCATTCATATTTTCCAAATGCTTTCAGTTGTTAAATCAATCTACACAAAGTCAGTACCTCAACAGATAGCACGGTACTTAATTTGCAGGCCTTCAACTGACACTCTTGTCATTCATGTGTGTTTGTGTGTGTCTCAGAGTGTGAAGGGCAGCAAGCCATTCAAGGCCAAGAAAAAGAGAGGTGGTCGTTTTGGTCTGAAGAGGCTGAAGGAGAAGCGCAGAGAGGAGCTTGTGATAGAGGGAACACCCCCCAGGCTGGAGATGAGTGATGTAGATGTGGAGTTTTCTCTCCCCAAATTCAAACAGAGGAGGAGTGCGAAGGTTGAAGCAGAAGGAGCCGGAGGCACTGCAATCGTGGGAAAGGCAAAGAGGAGGATCAGGTTGGCCTTTTTTTTCTGTACTTTCTGTGTTTGCTTCATGGAAATGGTTACAATTGCCTGCTGTGCTGACTGAACATGTGAAGAGATTTGTTGAGGAACATTGTGAGGGTAAAGAATTGTGTAATACAACACTATTACTGACTGTATTTTGAAGACAGAAATAGTTATCTAAAAAGCAAGTTTTTTCTTTCATAAAGCATTCTTCATGAGGCATTTTGGAATATTTCCAATGTTTTTTGGCTATATTATATGTTTTTTTCTTCTTCTTTATTTGGTTGTCCCAGGTTTCCCCACATAAAAACAAAGGGGTACACTGGAGAGGACACAGGAGGAGAAGTGGTTGGAGGACAACTCGAGGGACAGGTGAATATCTCACCACCTGAGATACCTGAGGCTAAACTGAAAACCAAAGGAAAAGGACACAAGTTTGGAATCACCTTTCCTAAGACCAAACATACAAAGTCAGGGTCAGCTTTGGAAACTGGATCTGTGGAGCTGAAGCCTCCAGGTGTGAACATCCAGCCACCATCAGTGGAGTTCAGTTTGTGTGGTGATAAAAACATAGACGTGGAGAAGGGAGGGGTTAAGCTTAATGCACCTGATGTGGAGTTTGCACTCCCCTCAGGAAAAGCTGAGGCATCTTTGCCCCATGGAAAGACAGAAATCAAAGCTCCTAAACTCAACATCAAAGCAGGAGCTGATGCAGAGGCAGCTGTTGAAAAAGGTGACGTAGACGTAGGCAAAGGAGATGCAAGGTTAAGAATGCCAAAGTTGAAACTGCCCAAAGTTAGACTTTCTCGTCATTCTGATGAGATAGATGGCGACATCAAAGTGAAAGCACCTCCAAAAGTAGAAATTAAAGGAGCTGATAAGATTAGTCTCCCTGAGGCAAATATCACCAAACCAAAGATGGATGTTGATCTCTCAGGAAAAGCTGCATCTATACAAAAGCCTTCTGTTGATATTTCTTTACCAAAAGTGAAGGGAAAGTCTGACATCAACGTCTCACTCCCAGAGTGCGAAGGAGCTGGGAAGACAGTGATCAAAATGTCTGCTGTTGACATCTCTGTGCCTGATGTTGATTTGGAGTTGGACACCAGACACAGAATTCCTGATGAGATAGAGGGCACTTTTAAAGGGCCAAAAATCTCCATGCCAAAGGTCGACATCTCGTTGCCAAAGATGGGATCTTCCAGTGTGGACATTAAAGGTCCAGAAGGTGGAGGGAAATTCAGTCTACCTTCTCTTGACATCACTCTTCCGGAGGGGAAAACAGACAGTGCAGATGTGGATATGGACTACTATGTTGGTGGAGATGGGAAGTTCAAAATGCCTGAGTTTGACATTTCTCCTCCAAAAACTAAGCCACAAGTAGGAGAAGTAAATATAAAAGGAGAAGGCTTCAAGTTACCCAAAGTAGACCTAACACTTCCCACAGGCAAAGCAGGAACGACTGAAATTGAAGGAGGTGGAAAATTTCAGTTACCATCATTTGACATCTCTCTCCCTAAAATGAAGACAGGTGAGATGAAGGTTGACATTGAAGGCCCCGAGGTGAAAGGTGGTAAATTTGAAATGCCCACACTCGACATTTCTCTGCCCAAAGGAAAAATAGAAGGAGACACTGACGTAGAAGGGCATGCTGGGAGGGGAGGAATTGTCAAAATGCCTACCTTTGATGTTTCTCTACCAAAGTTGAAACAACCAGAGGGTCACATGAACATAGAGACACCCAAGCTTGAGGGTGGAGGTGAGATCCAGATGCCCTCTCTTGATATATTGATGCCAAAAGGAAAGATGGAGAGTAACATTGAAATAGAGGGTCCATCTGCAAAAGGAGGGAAGTTAAAAATGCCCTCATTCGATGTCAGACTCCCTAAGATGGAGACATCTGGGGCTAAGGTTGACTTACATGGACCTGAGATGAAAGGAGGAAAAATTGAGATGCCATCAGCAGACATTTCTCTACAAAAAGGTAAATGCAAGGGTGAAGTTGACTTCAAGGGAGAAGGAAGCACGTTTAAAATGCCATCATACAATATAACTCTTCCAAAAATGAAGTCACCTGAGGGAGAGGTTGTTTTGGAAGGACCTGAAGTAAAGGGCGGAAAGATCAAGATGCCTAGTGTCGATTTCTGTGTTCCCCAAGGAAATGTTGAGGGAAATTTGAACATTGGTGGCAGTGACTTAAAAGGAGACAAATTCAACATGCCCTCTTTAGACATTTCTCTCCCAAACATGAGGACACCTGAAGGAGACATGAAGCTAGAATGCCCCAAACTTCCAAATGTTGAGTTTTCACTCCCAAAGGCAAACATAGAGGGCAACATGGAGCTTGACGGTAGTGGTGGTAGTGGGGCCAAGTTCAAGAAGCCAACTTTTGACATCTCACTCCCAAAGATGAAAACCAAGGAGGGACAGCTTGATATTGAAGGACCTGAAGTGAAAGGGGAAGCAAAGTTCAGCATGCCCTCTTTAGATGTGTCACTACCAAAGACCAAATCACAGGGAGGTGACATCGACATTGAAGGTCCTGATTTTAAGGTTAATACACCAGAGGCAGATTTAGATCTAAAGGGAAGTGAGATAAAAGGAGGGAAAATAAAGATGCCTACATTTGATGTGTCACTACCAAAGACGAAGATGCCTGAGGGAAATATTGGCCTTCAGGGACCCTCAGTTGCTCTCCCAAAAATAAAATCAAAGCGAGGTGATATCAACATTAAGGGGCCAGAAATTAAATTGCCAACTATTGACATATCACCCCCCCAAGGAAAATTAGAGGGGGAAATCACTGTCGAGCGTGAAGGAAAAGGAGGCGAATTTAGCCTTCCATCTGTAGACATTGACCTCCCTACAGTTAAATTCCCTGAAGGAGATGTGAATTTTCAAGGGCCAAAAGTTAAAGGTTCAAAATTTGAAATGCCAAAAGTCGACCTCTCACTTCCTAAAGGAAAAGTACAGGGAGACATTGATATTGACATTCACTCTGGAAAAGATGGGAATATAGAAATATCATCCTATGATATTGGACTTCCTAAAGGAAAATTCACAGGCCCTGAACTTAAGGGAGGAAAAATCAACATGCCAGACGCTGACCTGTCACTTCCAAAAGGACAGGCTGATGCTGACATCAGTATTGAGGGTCCTGAGATAAAAGGAGGTAAATTCAAAATGCCCAAATTTGACGTTTCACTTCCAAAGATGAACCTGCCAGAGGGCAATGCCAAAGTGGAAGGACCAGAAATAAAAGGAAAAATGGAAATGCCGACAGTTGATATTTCACTTCCAAAAGGAAAAATAAAGGGAGATGTTGATATTCAAGGACCTAAAGTCAAAGCTGACATGTCACTCCCTAAAATTAAGTCTCCTGAGGTAGATATCAGCCTCAAGGATACTGATGTTAAAGGAGGAAAGTTTAACTTGCCAACTGTTGACATTTCACTACCCAAAGGAAAAATTAGGGGTGACCTTGATCTTGAGGGTCCTGAGTTGAAAGGGGGTACATTTGAAATGCCAAAATTTGATGTGTCTTTACCACAAGTGAGTCTACCAGAAGGTGATGTCAAAATAAAAGGCCCAGAAATCAAGGGAGGGAAGATTGAAATGCCAGACATTGATATCTCACTCCCCAAAGGAAAAGCAAGAGGAGAATTTAAAACTGAAGGACATGCTGGTAAAGTAGGAAAGTTCCATATGCCCTCTGTTGATATCTCTCTTCCTAAAATGAAAGCTAAGGGACCAGAGATCAATATAAAAGGCCCTGAACTTAAGGGAGGAAGAATCAACATGCCAGACACTGACCTGTCGCTCCCCAAAGGAAAGGCTGACCTAAATATTGAGGGTCCTGATATTAAAGGAGGCAAATTCAAAATGCCCACATTTGATGTTTCACTTCCAAAGATGAACCTGCCAGAGGGCAATGTAGAAATGCCAAAAGTAGATATTTCACTCCCAAAAGAAAAGGTAAAGGGAGATTTTAACATTGAGGGACATGTGGGTAAGGGAGGCAAGTTTAACATGCCCTCGGTTGATATTTCTCTTCCTAAAATAAAAGCAAAGGGAATTGATGTTAATACTGAAGGACCCGAACTTGGAGGTGACATTTCACTCCCAAAAGGAAAAGTTGAGGGTGACCTCAATGTGGAGGGTCCAGAGGTGCAAGGAGGGGAATTTAAAATGCCAAAATTTGATGTCTCATTGCCAAAAGTGAATCTCCCAGAGGGCAATGTCAAAATAAAAGGTCCAGACATCAAGGGAGGAAAAATTGATATGCCAGACATTGATATTTCACTCCCCAAAGGAAAAGCAAAAGGTGAAATTGCAATTGAAGGACATGCTGGCAAAGGAGGCAAGTTTCATTTGCCCTCTGTTGATATATCTCTTCCTAAAATAAAAACAAAGGGACCAGAGATAAATCTTGAAGGCCCTGAAGTTACAGAAGGAAAACTAAACATGCCTTCACTTGATGTTTCTCTTCCCAAAATAAAATCTCCAAATGTAGATATCAGCCTTGAGGGTCCTGATGTTAGAGGAGGACAGGTCAAAATCCCAGCTGTTGATGTTTCACTTCCTAAAGGAAAAGTCGAGGGTGACATAAATGTTGAAGGCCCTGAGGTGAAAGGAGGCAAATTCAAAATGCCCAAATTTAATGTTTCACTTCCAAAGATGAACCTACCAGAAGGCAATGTGGAAATGCCAACAGCTGATATTTCACTCCCAGAAGGAAAGGTGAAGGGGGATGTTGACACTGAGGGACATGTGGGTAAAGGAAGCAGGTTTCACATGCCCTCGGTTGATATTTCTCTTCCTAAAATTAAAGCAAAAGGAGTTGATGTTGATATTGAAGGACCTGAACTTGAAGGTGATATTTCACTCCCCAAAGGAAAAGTTGAGGGTGACATTGATGTCGAGGGTCCTGAGGTGAAGGGAGGTAAATTTAAAATGCCAAAATTTGATGTCTCATTGCCAAGAGTGAATCTCTCAGAGGGTGATGTCACAATAAAAGGCCCAGATATCAAGGCAGGGAAAATTGAAATGCCAGACATTGATACTTCACTCCCTAAAGGAAAAGCAGGAGGAGAAATTGAAATTGGGGGACATGCTGACAAGGAAGGCAAGTTCAGTATGCCATCTGTTGATATCTCTCTTCCTAAAATGAAAGCTAGGGGACCTGAGATAAATCTTGAGGGCCCTGAAGTTACAGGAGGAAAACTAAACATGCCATCACTTGATGTTTCTTTGCCTAAAATAAAATCTCCCGACATAGATATCAGCCTCAAGGGCCCTGATTTCAAAGGAGGAAAGGTCAACATCCCAACTGTTGATATTTCAATTCCCAAAGGAAATGTTGAGGGTGACATAAATGTTGAAGGCCCTGAGGTAAAAGGAGGAAAATTCAAGATGCCCAAATTTGATGTTTCTTTACCAAAAGTGAGTCTCCCAAAGGTTGATGCCAATGTGGAAGGACCAGATATGAAAGGAAAACTTGAAATGCCAGCTGTTAATATTGCACTTCCAAAAGGAAAAGCAGATGTGGATATTGACATTGATGGGCATGGTAGTAAGGAAGGGAAGTTTCACATGCCCTCACTTGATATATCTCTTCCTAAAATCAAAGCAAAGGGGGCTGATGTTGATATTCAAGGACCTGAAGTAAAAGGTGACATGTCACTCCCTAAAATTAAGTCTCCAGAGGTAGATATCAACCTCGAGGGTCCTAACATTGACATTTCACTCCCCAAAGGAAAAGCAGGAGAAATTGAAATTGAAGGACATGCTGGCAAAGGAGGAAAGTTCCATATGCCCTCTGTTGATATCTCTCTTCCTAAAATGAAAGCTAAGGGACCAGAGGTCAATATAAAAGGCCCTGAACTTAAGGGAGGAAGAATCAACATGCCAGACATTGACCTGTCGCTCCCCAAAGGAAAGGCTGATGCTGACCTAAATACTGAGGGTCCTGAGGTGAAAGGAGGTAAATTCAAAATGCCAAAATTTGACGTTTCACTTCCAAAGATGAATCTGCCAGAGGGAAATGTCAAAGTGGAAGGACCAGAGATGAAGGGAGGAAAAATTGCAATGCCAACCGTTGATGTCTCAGTGCCAGAGGGAAAAATGGAGGGAGATATCAATATTGAAGGACTACCTGGAAAGGGAAAGTTTGCTGTGCCAAAGGTTGACCTAACAGGTAAAAAAGGTGGTCTCCACATGCCAACTCTTGACATAGATCTCCCCAAATTTGATCTTGATCTCAGCCTTCCTACTGGTCTGACAGACAAAAGCCTCAAGGTTGACACCAGTGCTCCTGAAGCATCAGGGGATTTGAAGATGCCTGGTCTTAAAGGAGATATTAATCCAGCCAAGTTGAAAGTTAGGGGTGCAGACATCGAGACAAGTGGGGTAGAAGGTCCAGGTGCATCCCTTAAACTTCCCACTGTCAAATTACCAACAGTTGACATCTCAGCTCCAAAGGTGGACCTAGACTTTGGCCTTGCCAAACCTAGAGGTGACGAAGTGGAAGTGGAGCTTCTGAAAGCAGAAGGAGGTAGGCCTTCTTCAGGGGGCAGCTTTGATCTTCCTGATGTCTCCCTCAAAGTCCCCAGTTTCTCTCTTCCAAGGTTTGGTGGAAAGTCCAAGAGTGGTGATCTGGCAATATCTGGCCCCAAGGGAGAGGTTTCCCTCAGTCCACCACATGTGGAAGGGGAGATAAGAGCACCATCAGTAGAGTTTGATGGGGATGGAAAAGTCAAGGTGAAAAAACCTAAACTCAAAATGCCTTCATTTGGTATATCCAAAAAGCATGCAGATGTATCCGTGTCTTGCCCTGATGTGGATGTTAAAGTGAAAAAGGAGAAAATTGACATTTCTAAGCCAGAGATCAATGTTGAGAGCCAGTATGACAAATCAAAATACAAAGTGAAATTTCCCAAGTTTAAAATGTCATCACCAAAAGGTCACCTCCCAGAAGGAGAGGTTAATGCTAAACTCGAGGCAGATATGGAAGGGCAAGGGGGCTTCCACGCACCTGATGTCACTATCAAACTACCAAGATTCTCCATGCCAGGATTTGGCTCTAAGGAAAAAGATTTTGTAAAGCCAAGTGGTCATCTTGAATCTAAGGCCAAGGTCAAGATGCCCTCTGTTGAGCTGTCACTACCAGCAGCTAAAACACCAGAGACTGAGGTTCTTCTTCCCAAAGCAGAAGTTGATGTCTCAGAGGCTGATATCAGAGGTTATGAGGGAAATCTCAAAATTCCCAAAATGCCAACAATTGATGTTTCCATTCCCAAAATAGACCTGGATGTGTCCCTGCCAAATGTAAAGCATGATGTAAAGGTTGATGGACAAGGAGGCAAATTCAAGATGCCAGACATCAAGATGCCTGACATTGACTTGTCCCTTCCTACAGGAAAAACAAGTGTAACTAGAGATGTTGACATCTCTATGCCCAAAGGAAAGATTGAGGGTCCAGAAATAGAGGTCAAAGGAGAAGGTGGAAAATTCAAGATGCCACATCTCAGCATGCCCTCTGTTGATATTTCACTCCCAAAAGGAAAGATCGAAGGTCCAGACATTGAAATGGAGGGAGGTACAGGAGGAAAATTCAAAATGCCTCACATGAAAATGCCAGATGTTGACATCTCTCTGCCCAAAGGAAAGATCGAAGGTCCAGATGTTGAAATAGAGGGAGGTACAGGAGGAAAATTCAAAATGCCTCACATGAAAATGCCCAACATTGATATCTCTCTGCCCAAAGGAAAGATTGAAGGTCCAGATGTTGACATCTCTCTGCCCAAAGGAAAGATTGAGGGTCCAGAGGTGGAGCTCAAAGGAGAAGGTGGAAAATTCAAGATGCCACATCTCAGCATGCCCTCTGTTGATATCTCACTTCCAAAGGGAAAGATCGAAGGTCCAGATGTTGAGATGGAGGGAAGTAGTGGAGGAAAATTCAAAATGCCTCACATGAAAATGCCCAACATTGACCTTTCTCTGCCCAAAGGTAAGATGGAAGGTCCAGATGTTGACATCTCTCTACCAAAAGGAAAGATTGAGGGTCCAGAGGTGGAGCTCAAAGGAGAAGGTGGAAAATTCAAGATGCCTCACATGAAAATGCCCAACATTGACATCTCTCTGCCCAAAGGGAAGATCGAAGGTCCAGAAGCTGAAATAGGGGGAGGAACAGGAGGAAAATTCAAAATGCCTCACATGAAAATGCCCAACATTGACATCTCTCTGCCCAAAGGTAAGATGGAAGGTCCAGATGTTGACATCTCTCTGCCCAAAGGAAAGATTGCAGGTCCAGAGGTGGAGCTCAAAGGAGAAGGTGGAAAATTCAAGATGCCACATCTCAGCATGCCCTCTGTTGATATTACACTTCCAAAAGGAAAGATTGAGGGTCCAGAGGTGGAGCTCAAAGGAGAAGGTGGAAAATTCAAGATGCCACATCTCAGCATGCCCTCTGTTGATATCTCACTTCCAAAAGGAAAGATCGAAGGTCCAGATGTTGAAATGGAGGGAGGTACAGGAGGAAAATTCAAAATGCCTCAGTCCAGATGTTGAAATGGAGGGAGGTACAGGAGGAAAATTCAAAATGCCTCACATGAAAATGCCCAGCATTGACCTTTCTCTGCCCAAAGGTAAGATGGAAGGTCCAAATGTTGACATCTCTCTACCAAAAGGAAAGATTGAGGGTCCAGAGGTGGAGCTCAAAGGAGAAGGTGGAAAATTCAAGATGCCACATCTCAGCATGCCCTCTGTTGATATTACACTTCCAAAAGGAAAGATTGAAGGTCCAGACATTGAGATGGAGGGAATTAGTGGAGGAAAATTCAAAATGCCTCATGTGAAAATGCCCAACATTGACCTTTCTCTGCCCAAAGGAAAAATTGAAGGTCCAGAAGCTGAAATAGAGGGAGGCACAGGAGGAAAATTCAAAATGCCTCACATGAAAATGCCCAAAATTGACATCTCTCTACCAAAAGGAAAGATTGAGGGTCCAGAGGTGGACCTCAAAGGGGAAGATGGAAAATTCAAGATGCCACATCTCAGCATGCCCTCTGTTGATATTTCACTTCCAAAAGGAAAGATCCAAGGTCCAGACGTTGAAATGGAGGGAGGTGCAGGAGGAAAATTCAGAATGCCTCACATGAAAATGCCCAACATTGACCTTTCTCTGCCCAAAGGAAAGATTGAAGGTCCAGATGTCGACATCTCTCTACCAAAAGGTAAAATTGACGGTCCAGATGTTGAAATAGAGGGAGGCACAGGAGGAAAATTCAAAATGCCTCAAATCAAAATGCCCGATTTTGACATCTCTCTGCCTAAAGGAAAGATCGAAGGCCCAGAAGTTGAAATAGAGGGAGGTACAGGAGGAAAGTTCAGAATGCCTCACATGAAAATGCCCAACATTGACCTTTCTCTGCCCAAAGGAAAGATTGAAGGTCCAGATGTCAACATCTCTCTACCCAAAGGTAAAATTGACGGTCC
>NC_065507.1:34430884-34478547 GCF_006386435.1 Epinephelus moara | reverse complement strand
TCCTTCACAGACAGACCATTAAACCAACCGATAAGAGAGAACGTTAGAAGACTCTCAATAAAAGAATGATAAACAACAGTTGATGTATCTACTAACAGGTATTGTGTGTGTTCAAAGCCCGATAGATCTTCTTCCTTTGTGCCACAGAGCTCCACTGTTGTCCAAAAACTCTTAAAAACACGAGTCAGCTGAACTGTTGCCCGAGGTGATGTGCTCCTTCATCATTATGAACACACACACTGTAGTTCATTTTGACTCAAACCCACAAACACCATCCTGTTGAGCACAATGATCACCAAAGCACCAAATGTAGATAAGTGAAACTATTCTTGTGAGGTATTTTTTAAAGATTTTTGTCTTCAGTCGCAACTGACTGGAGTTGCCTGGGTCCAGACCACTGAATCTTCCCACTCAAACAGACAGACACAGAGCACATTATTAGTTTTGGTCTCTTTGTTACGAAATGAAAAACAAGTGGAAATTTTGACCCGATGAGGCAAAACATCAGAAGATCAACAAATGTATTACAATGAATCCAGAAGGAAACATTAATATCTGGGTAAAAATATGAGGATTGGGTTTGCTCAATTTAGTTTCTTTATAAATGCATTCTTTTCGGTTTTATGACTTTTGTTAAGTTGATAAATAATTGTTAATGAAATAGTCATAATTAGTTTAATTACTGTTAATAATTCACACCCTAACAATGCCCCAAACTTTAACTTAATCATGCGTCTGATTTTAAAAATACAAGTGCTAACTCTATAAACTGTTTGAGTGACACACACACACACACACACACACACACACACACACACACACACACCATCCAAAGCAGCAAAGGGAGGAAACATGGCAGGGTCCAAGGAAAACAGACTGCTGTTGTGATCGTGGGAGAAAAACTGCATGGTGATGTCTGGTGATTCTTTGGACTGGATTTTATTAATTCATTTCCTTTTTGGCAGCAAAACCTGTGACATGAACCCTCAGAAGCTCCTGCACGTTTAACTGGGCTAAGTAAGCACTTTTAGGCTTCACTTCATTTATTTATTTATTTAGAAATAAGGACAATGCATATTAATGAACAGATACATGAGTATATGTAAATACGCCAGATTGTAGCCCACGGCTAATTTCCATCTGTTATCCCTATAGGCAGGTTGATGTAAAAATGTAGTGAACGACAAAAGACAGAGTTAAAATTCATAGCAACCACATAGACACAATACAGAAAACACAAGAGGTGCGCAATATACATTTGAAAATACATCAAGTGTAGCCCATGACAGCACCAGAAGTGACCAGGGATATCATAATATTGCACATAAACCCTATCGCACATGACCCCATTGCACGTGATCCCAGGTTGATACATGACAACAATGTCAAAAGCATATACAGTACAAGACAAGACCAAAACATTCAGTGCAATAAAATACAGTACAAAAAGGAGTTTGAGTGGGGGACTGTAAGTAATGTGTAGATGGAAGATGAGACTGCAGCAATTTAAAAGATTTATTTTTAACTGACTTGAAGAAACTTGCTTGTGCAGCTACACTGAGGCTAAAAACAACCCAGAATAAAACTCTCTCTGTAGTAGCTGGTGTTAGCAGCAGTACTCTCTCCATTCAAAAGCAATATCTTACGCTGTGAACACTCAAGTCGTCAAACATAATACGACCCGTCTTTTCAAATGTAATTTTCAGAAAAACAATCATCTTAACTTCTTAAAGTTACACTCTACCTGTTTGTACGCTGGTTTGACTCCAGGCATGAGCACCCGGTAGCGGTCGACAAACTCCACAAAGGTGTAGCGGATAGGATATCCTGCACGACGGATACGAATGGTCTCCATCATGCCCGAGTACCTCAGCTGACGCACACACAGCTCCCTGTCAAACAACTACAGACAAAAAAACTGTGACAGGAAGGGTGAGTTTACTGACCTCCAAAATCAGGTGTTATCTCAAAACGAATGTTGGTCATGTGTTGAAACTGTTTTTAAAAACACAGATTTGCCTGATGAAGGTTAGAGGTCACCGTCTTAACGTAATTGACTTAATTATGAACCACTGGATGATACTTTTTATCATTTATTTTTTATTGTGTTTTATTTCTCTTGCATCTTGGTACAGATTGGCTTGAAACATATTCAAGTTATTCATCTGTATTATTAGTGATAAACATTGTTGACAGCAGTTAGTGCTGAGAAAACATTACTTGTGGCATATTAGTCTTCATTTATCTGAGTGACCAAAGAGAAAAGTCTGACAGGTTTACGCTTAAAAATTTACTGAAACCGGACAATATTTATGTCAGTGCTTTTATATTTTTCATGGACGAAGAGATTACTGTCAAAATAAAAAGTAAAAAAAAATAAATTAATAAATAATAATAAAAAAAAAAATATTGAACAGTTTTAATCTGCAACTTCATATTAGTAATATGACAAAACTATAATTACTGATAACCTAAATAAAAAAAAGTAATCACATTCATCCTGTGTTTGTAAATTAATGATAATTTCCTTTCACCTTATCCCATATTTCATGACACTGCAGCCTGAAGTCAAAAAAGACTAACCATCTATTCGCAGTGTTGTGCAGAATAACAGGAAGATGAACAACATGTGGAAGAATTAACATGAACACTTGTGAAAAAAGGCTTTAACACAAAAGTAGATCAGATTTAGTTTAACATTTTTAACATCTTTAAGCTTTAACTTATGACTGTGGCCCTGCACTGTAGTGGAGTGTACATAAAGTGACTTCAGGATTAGTCTTAATGTGTGTACATTGTTTTGTCTATCCCATATAATTCATTATTAATTTTTAACACATATATTAAGTAAACTTAAGAAATGTTTTGCTTGCCAGTGGCTACAGAGTCAGTTTACTAGTACTAGTAGTAGTTTTATCTTCTATTGCACCGACCGCTTGTCAACTAAAATCCCTACAAAGTAAACTTTGCAAAATATATCTATATATATTCTGTTTCAATACAGAGTGCAGACACTCACCATGGGTTTCTTGTATTCGTTGGGTTTAATGCAGCGAACAAAGAAAGGTTGACAGACGCTCAGAGTTCTCATCAGCAGCTCCAGAGATCTTTTAAACTGACTGCTCAGAGTGGGCGAACGCTTCCTGGTCTCTGCCCCCTAAAGAGAGAGAGAGAGAGAGACACACACACACACACACACACACACACACACACACACACACACAGGGAGACACCATAGAAAGTGTCAGGATCAGAAACAATGAGGACTCCTTTTCTCTTCCTGAGTTCTGACACCAACCTTTTTCCTCTTTCTCTGTCTCTATAAATATAAAAGTCTTCATCTGGCTGACGTTGTAGTTTCAGAGTTAAATGTCAATTAAAAATGAAGCCAGAGATAAAACTATGTCAAGAGGATGGAGCTTCAATTATTATTTAGTCAGTTGACAGAAAATTCATCAGCACTACATTTGAAGCAAAAAAGACAAACATTTACTGGTCCCAGCTTCTGAAATATGAGGATCTGATTCTTTTCTTAGGACATCTTTAAGAGAGTTTTCTAACATTTTGTAGACGGATCAATTCACTGATTAATCCAGAAAATAATGGGGAGATTATGAGGATAATGAAAATAACTGTTAGTTGTAATCAGAGGTGGAAAAAGTACTCAGGTCCTCTGCTAAGTAAAAGTACTGATACCACAAAGTCCTGCATTCATAACCTTCCTGAAGTAACTAAAAGTAATTAGGTGTTATCAGCAAAGTGTACTTTAAAGTACTTCAAGTAAAAGTACTCATTCGGGCGGTAAAATGTTCCCTGTGAGCGTTTTACTACTATATATGATGTCTTTGGATTAATGTCACTGCTGCATTAAAGAGGAAGTATACAGTGACATAAAATGGAAACACTCAAGTAAAGTAGAAGTACCTCAGATTTGTTAGATTCCACCACTGGCTGCAGCTGTGTCCTAGATACTGCTAAATTAACATTATTTACCTAATGAGCCATCTTTATCTAAAACACCTGTTTTGGTCTCATGGCAGAGCCAAGACGAGATTTTAGGATTTATATCAAATTATAAAGTTTTGTTTGTTTTTTTTTAACAAAGTTTCTTAAAAATACACTGACTTTTGCAAAATCTGCTGTTCTTACCAGGAGTTAGAGGAGAGGGTGGCACCTGGTTCAATAGCACAAGGGGCTAATGTTAGCTTCGCAACCAGTTCAGCTTAGCTTAGCAGGAACACAATAAACACGGGAAACAACCAGCCTAACTATTAACAGCTGCATTATACCATGTATGTGTGTATTTAACATGTCAGGACATAAAATATAAGACATTTGGTTTTAGGAGACGTTAATGTGCTAATGAACCCATTTATTTATCAACAACAGCTGCACTAGAAACCTGCCAGCTTTATCTCAATTATCCTCTCTTCCAAGTTCAAGGTGTTACACCGACTTCTGTTAAATGCAAATTCTGTGACAGTTAAGTGTTTCCCCTTACCTTACTTAGGACTTTTGCTTACTAGCCAGCTAACCAATATCTTTTTGAACAAACATCAACTAAAATGCGCGATAGGTCTATCTCCTAATAAAGTTAGCAAGAATACGTTATTTTATCAAGGCTTTGGAATAAACCGCAGCATTTCTTTACCTATGGTTTTATTTTGAAAGGTTTTGCCGGTAGTGGTTCTATGGTATTATGTCTGTCTTTACATTACTGGCATGTGTTTACTGCCCTCCAGTGGTCACACCCAGGAACTGCAATAAAATACGTAGTTTTATCAATAATCGTTATAAATATAAATGTGTACAAGTCACTGTATGTGTAATAATTACAAGTAGCATCAGTAACATTTAAATTAGTTAACGATTAGTTATTTTATCTATTTTATAAAAAATAGTGTTTTAATACAGTTTTGCGGTCTGTTAAGTTAAGCTTTGTGGCGTTGACTATAGAATCACGAGTACATATTGCCCTCTTGTGGCCACACAAAGGAACTGTAACACAATAAATTCGTGGTTTTATCCATAATCATTAATAATATAAACATGAGCTAGTCACTGTTAATTTAATTATTAAAAATAGTATCAGTATAATCTGTATTATTAAAGAATGTATTTTAAAAGATTGTGTTGTAACCATAATAATAATTTATTTCTGTGGTCTTAATACAGTTTACGATCTGGACATTATGTTTCATAGAGTTGACTGTAGAATCACGAGTACTTACTGCCCTCTTGTGGCCACAGTGAGGAAGTACATCAAGTTGGTACATCCATAAGACAAGACTTCCGGTCAACATTAAAAGCCTTCAAAATAAAAACAAACAGAATGCTCACGTAATATTTATTCTGGAGCGATCTATGATAGCGACAGATTAATCATTTTATTTCGTAAATTATTTCGTACTCGCAATTTAGACAGATTAGATTAAATACACGTCGATTAACACTGTCACACAGTCTTCTTTAAAAAAAATTTTTTTTATTAAAGATGTAAAATATAATAAACTCTTACAAACAACTTCGGAGCTGGTGTTTCCTGATAGCGAGTAACGTCCACCTTTGCTGTTTATTTATGTTAGTTAGATATGTGTAAAAAGTATTCCAAAGAAACACAGCAAGTTAAAAAAAAAAAACAACAACGCACGAAGCCATCTTTGACCACTGTAAAGGCCCCGCTGGTCGGTGTTGTGATAAAGTCTGCTTCTGCTGCCAATTGTTAATACTAAGTGTGACACACTCAGACCACATTAACCCGAATTATTATTTAATTGTTCGTGTGTTGTGGAGGCCAGCTAACAAAATTAACGTTAACACTGACACACAGTTGTCTCTGTAGCCTATGACATCAAAGGTCGCCTGCTAGCTTAACACTACAGTTTGATTCCGGTAATTATGTCAGTTAACGTTAACCTCGGCTCGTGCGGTATGATGTGTGCAGACTTCAACATGAAACGGTCGTAAATCCCCACGAGGAGGAGAACAATGAACACAGTCATTTCTGTTAATTCATTGCCGTTTCAGTGGAGTCATAGAGTTATTTTGAAAGCATTGACCGGAAGTCTTGTCATTGTTATTATGTCTACCTTGACGTATCACCATTATGTAGTTCTTCACTGTAAACACTAGAGGGCAGTAAAACACTCATGATTTCACATGTTAACAATCACCTCCATCAGCATAATAATAACAATCATAACTGTTTATGTTAATGTTATTATTATTATTATTATACTTTTGAGAAGTAATAATGTGTCATGTCAGTTAATGTTTCTGAATTAGTCATAAGCACTCTATTATTAAACAGTATGAACTATTCAAGTCCAATATTTTCCCTGCAGTTAATACTACCTTTGCCAATTTTTTTGCTTGTTATTAACATGCAGGGTGATCGACAGAATATTGGAAAAAAAATGGTACAGTGTCTGATTCTTACAATTGTCCGTGGTGTATTCAGAAACAGATATGTCAAAGTCGAAGCCACATATATGTTGCCAATGACATGTCTGCTTTGAATTGTCAATACAGTGTTGACATGTAACATCACTAGTTTTAGGAAATAAACTATTCCCGTGGATGTGATGTGTATGTAATCCATTGGTCCCAGACCAGTGCAGATTAAGGACAACATGGGCTTGTATTCAGTTTACACTAAATCTGATTTCAGTTTAACATGATCCTGATGTGATGGTTGATATGACAAAAATGAAGGAATAAAACATGAGACAAAAAGAAAATAAATACATAAATAAATTAAATTAAATTGATTACGACTACCTCTGAAGTCAGAGTTTACCTTGGGGAGGTCGGACACATGCAATGGTAACAAAAAAATCAGGATGAGAAAGATGAAGAGATGGAGCAGGCTTGGAAGGACTGGGACATATTTTTTTATTTTTTTTACCTTGGGAAGTGTTCTGGCATGAAGACCTACTGAACTACCAGGAGAGTAACCACACAGAAACTGGCAAGAAGCAGCACACAGACATTAAAGTACACACACACACACACAGAAGCAAGACAAAGAGGACGGTAATGTTAGCTTTGAGCTGGGCATTACTGAGAAACATGCAGAAGAAGAAAAGGTTGGGTGGGTGGAGTCTTTAAATTATGGCGCCATGTTGATCGACAAGTCTTTGTTCAATTTGTCTCTTTCTATTCTGTTTTTATTATGTTATCATTTTGTTTATTTTTTAACTAATCGATATAATAGAGATATTTACCTTAACTGCCTGTATACTGTAAATTTAGTTGTGTGTGTGTGTGTGTGTGTGTGTGTGTGTGTGTGTGTGTGTGTGTGTGTGTGTGTCTGTTACCATAGCAACATCAGCCTGGAAGATCTGTTTGATGAACTTGTTCTTGGACGAGTGAACCAGCTGGATGATGTCACCGTATAGAGTATCTCTGTTCTTCTCCAGGAAGCCTGCAGAACACACACACACACACACACACACACACACACACACACACACACACACACACACACACACACGAACACTGTGTTAGTGTCAGTGTAGCACATAATAAACAAAGGCAAAAGCATGCAGTCATTGATAAAAAAAATATGTCCTGAATCATCAACTATTTTAGCAAATATGAAACAATAACAGTAACATTCTTAATAGTAAATAATAATAATATAAATAAATAGTAATAACCAAAGGAAACACATCAAACTGGCTTTATGAAATATCGCATATCTTTAAACAGTAATGGAGGAACATTTGAATTATTGCTCTCTGGTGTATGTGAAGTGACTCTGACCTCGTGTTTCGTAGTAAACCACTCCAGCGAAGTGCTGGATGCCAAACTGAGTCTCGTGGTTGTTCTTTGGAGGAATGTAGTTTGTGTTGAGCTTGTGCTGAAAGTTCAGCTTGTTCAGCATCGTGGTGTCTGTGCCCTGCAGGACAAACACAAACAGAAATGAACAGTCAAATGCACTCGTCTGTTTATTTAAAGCTCCTGAAAACTTGGTTTCAAATCTTAAACCTGCTGTAACACTGTTCAAAGGAGCAGTGTGTAGGATTTAGTGGCATCTAACTGTGAGGACTGCAGATTGCATCCAGCTAAAACATCTCCCATGTGCCAAACATGAACTCCCGATTAGGATTCCTTCAGTTTTCATTGCTCAGGAGGTTTTTACCAAGAGCTGAATCATCCACAGAGGTCTCTTCCTCTCCAACACAAACGGACCAGGTGATTAAAACCAGACAAAACACTGAATAAAGCAGTTTCACAATAAAAACTAGTGTTTTCAACACTGCTCGGCTTGTGGCAGAGGGGCTGCTAACTACGGTGGCCGATGCAAAAACCTGAATGGCTGGATCTAGAGCCAGTGTCTGGTTTGTCCATTCTGGGCTACTGTAGAAACAGCAGTGCAACAGGGTTGGGAATTAGCCCCAACCATTAAATTTTTATAAATGACTGAAAACACAGTTAAGAATATTATGCACCATTTTTGCCAAAAGATGCCCATAAATCCTTCACACTGGACCTGTAGGCTTACTGATCTGAATACTTCGTCCACCACTGATGGTGGATGATCATGGTTGACCAGCTGTAAACAACAACATCTTGACAGCGTTGACCTTTGGGTGAATGTTGCCCAGAGAGGGGAGGTTATATCACTTACCTTGGGGAACTTGCTCTCCTCGTCAATAAGTGAGATGATGTTCATGGGTTTGATGGCGATCATGTCCAGAGCGTCCTGGTTGTCAGTGAACTCTATGTGCTGCCAGTTGATGTGCTCCAGGTTGTACTCCTCCTGCTCCAGCTTGAAGACGTGACGGACGAAGAACTGCTGCAGGTTCTCGTTGGCAAAGTTGATGCATAGCTGCTCAAAGCTGCAGGATGGAGAATGATAACAAGAAAAATGATGACAAAGAATTTAACTCTCAGTTGATGCTCTTCAAGTGAACAATATGTGATGAAGGAGTTGAGAGGAAGTTTAACATCACAGAGTAGACATTGTTGAATATTATTTGGCGCACGCCATTTTTGGCTTTTGTCCGTACATTTTTAGTATGGATCCTTCACACTGTGCGTGTCTGTGTGCGTGCGTGTGTGTGTGTTGTACCTGTTGACAGTGAAGTTCTCAAAGCCGAAGATGTCCAGCAGTCCGATGGAGCGTCTCAGCGCTTTGGTATTTGATGAGGACGTAGGCTTGTAAATGGCCGCATTGATCTTCTCCACAATCCACACAAACAAACGGCCGTAAATTCCCTGCACACATACACACACGCACACAGACATACACACACACAAGTCAATTCACCATACAACTCTTAAAAGGTCTCCTGTAAAGTTTTGCATGCACCATTTGCATCTCTGCCTATGTTTCACACTTTTCCACTATCTACAGGTGGCAATAATGTGATGAGAGACGCATCAATGCACCAGCATAGGCACGGTAGAAGAACACTGATAGCTAGTAAACATGGATGTAAACACAACAGGATCTAAAATACATAAAATATCAGCTTTCCAACTGTTTTATATGAAAGAAAATGCATTCAACACATTTGTTAGAACTTAAGGACACACATGTCAACACTGAATGTAAACACAACTTAAAATTGTTTACAAGAAAAATCTACAGCACAGCTTTAACCTCCAGTGATGGGTCTTAGTCTCTGACTATATTTAAGGCCAGACGGGTATGTTGAATAATAAAGATTAATATAAGACAGTTTTGATAATTAGATGTTGCACCTTAACGAAAGCGTCCCGCACATCCAGAGCTTGTTCCATACTGAGTGGGGTAGAGACGGTCTCTCCTCTGGTGATCAGAGTTCTGCTGGTCAGACAGTTCATCAGATCCTTACCATCTACCTGAACACACACACACACACACACACGTTATTATTGCAAAGGTACACAAAACTGCTGTTATCAAATGTTTTGATTTGCATTGTATTTCACAATGAATATAGCCATTGATGGATTACCAATGAACCTTAAAGGTACAGACTCCCCCTGAGTCAAAACCTGTTTGAAGAAACTGTTTCTTGTTGGAAAGTGAGCAACATAATGGAGCCCCTTAGGAGACGTTGGAGGAGACAAAAAAGATGGGTGAAAAAACAGATGAGTACTTTTGCATTTTTCCAAAGAGCCTCTGTGTCCTCTCTCAAAATGCTCTCCCTGGATATATTACTGCAGCAATGGCAAACCATTTTAACACTGAATCGCCACACTGGGTATGTATTGCAGATATCTGTAAGTCAGTTCTTTATACATAAAATGAACATTTCTGATATCCCCAATGACACTCTTCCTTCGACATATGCCATTACTTTTGCCATTCATGTGCATAAGGCTTTCAGTTTTAGATATCCACACACATACTCAGTGCTCAGTGCTCACCGCTCAGTAGACAGCGGTTGCCATCTAGGCTTGACCAGTTTATCGCTTGGCGACTCAAGTCTCCATAGCCTATTGCAGTATATATTTCTGGGGAGAGCGCAAAAATAGAAATTTTTTTTGGTCACCCATCAATTTTTTCTCTCCCCAAGTGCAAACCCAACTCCAAAAAAGCTGGAACGTTGTGTAAAATGTTAATAAAACCAGAATGCAATTTGACTAAGGTACAAAGGCAAGATATTTAATGGTCAAAAAGATTCAGACAATCCAGAGAAATCTCTGGGTATAAGCGACAGGCCTGAAAACCAACATTGCCTGTGACCTTTGACCCCTCAGACAACGCATTAAAAACTGACTTGACTGTATAGTCACGACACAGACTCAGGAACACTTTGGAAAACCATTGTCAGTAAACACAGTTCGTTGCTGCATCTACAAATGCAAGTTAAGACTTGACCATGCAAAGTGAGAGCTGTATATCAACAACGTCCAGAAACGCTCCCAACTTCTCTCGACCCAAGCTCATCTGAGATGGACAGACTCAGAATGGAAAAGTGTGCTGTGGCCTGACGAGTCCACATTTCAGATTGTTTTTGGAAATCATGGATGTCATGCCGTCCAGGCTAAAGAGGAAAGAGACCACCCAGATTATTACAGTTCAAAGCCAGCATCTGTGATGGTACGGAGGTGTGTTAATGCCCATGGCATCATGGGTAACTTGGACATCTGTGAAGGCTCCATGAATGCTGAAAGGTACACACAGGTTTTGGAGCAACATATGCTGCCATCCAAACGATGTCTTTTACAGGGACATCCCTGATTATTCCAGCAACACAATGAGACACATTCTGCACGTGTTTCAACAGTGTGGCTTCGTAGTAAAAGAGTTCAGGCACGAGACTGACCTGCCTGCAGTCCAGACCTGATTCCCACTGAAAATGTGTCGTACACTATGAAGCCCACAATACGACAGCAGAGGCCCCAGACTGTTGAGCAACTTAAGTCTTATATCAAGCAAGAATGGGAAACAATCAGACTTTCAAAACTTAAACAATTAGTGTCCACAGTTCTGAAACATTTACTGAGTGACATAGTGGTAAACATGCCACTGTCCCAACTTTTTTGGAAAGTGTTATAGGCTTCAAATTCAGAATGAGTGTATAAGTTTATCAGTTTGAACATTAAAATCTTGTCTTAGTACTGTATTAAATTGAATATAGGTCAGAGAGCATTTGCAAATCATTGGATTCTGTTTATATTTGTTTTACACAATATCACAATCTTTTTTTTGGGGGGGGTCTCCTGTAGAATACTTGTGAAGAGGAGCAGCTGTGTGGATTGGCTGTGGCAAGTTCAGATCAGTTGCAGTTTTAGAGTGACAGCAGAGTTACGGCTCACCTGCAATATGAAACTTAAAGAGAGGCAAAATATCAACAAGTCAACATCAACAGACTCTAGCTCATTTGGATGAACCCTCCAGTACTGAAACTGATTAACAGCTCTGTGTGTGTGTGTGTGTGTGTGTAACTGATTAACAGCTCTGTGTGTGTGTGTGTGTGTGTGTGTGTGTGTGTGTGTGTGTGTGTGTGTGAGTGAATGTGTCACCTCCAGTAGCGTAGCTGCAGTGGTGAGGTGAGGGCTACGGACAACTTCGCAGGCATCCAGGTTGTCGTAGGTACGAGCTGCAGGATCAAAGGTCAACAGAGTGTATATATAAAAATATATAATAATGCACACAATAATGCAAGATATTTTCTAATTTTCTTCTTTCTTCTAGGTAATTGTTGTAGTTGCATCTTTACTATTTTATTTCTGACTGATGTTCAGTTCTAGCATTTTTTAAAGACAATATTAACTGTAAATCAAATTATGCTATAGATTAAATCATTCGTTTAATCTTCACATTTTTTCAGCTCCGAACAGCATAGAGGTAAAAGACCTAGAAGCAAGCAAGGCTACAGGAAACTGAGCACAGAGGAGGACTGGGAAACACACCAGAGCAGTGACAAAGTAATGAACTGAATTCCTTCACCAAGAATTGTTTTTGACTTTACCTTCATATCGGAGGTTTCCCATGTGTAATATAGCAGCCAGCAGTTTAGAAATCTCCCAGTTTTCTTTGTCTGTGAACATTAGTACCTGCAGAACAGACCAAGGGAAACTGTAAATCCTGTAGAGTATAAAATGTGTCACCTTCTAGTTTCTTTAAAATACAAGAGGATCCATTTTTTTAATAATGAATCTGATTAAAACTTTAAGTAGCCACTAAGTGATGACCCTGGAGCTAATGTCTCTTTGATGTATTGTAATCAGTTTGTATTTTTAATCTGTACCTTCATTGCAGAGCGAATGTTGGAGTACTCTTTCATGTCGTCTCGGCCATCACATACCGTACATTTACCCTGCAGAGAAACAGAGAGATGGACTCAGTTTGTGGTAATCAAATATTAACTGTCACAAATTGGCAAGGTCAATACATTACATGACACTAGCAGGTGTTGTTTTACATCCCTGAAACACTGTGTTTAAAGGTGAAGTTTCCCTTTAAAGCCGAACTGTTTTTCCAACAAAATTAGCATGTGTGTGCAGCTTTTTCAAACGAAGGAATACCTGTTAAAACTATGTGATAAACTGCTTTCCCATTGCCAATAGACTAGTGTACATGGCTCTGCAGACAGTAGACATATATGTCTGTCTGTTTTTTGTTTTCTTTTTTTTTTCTATTCTGGTATATCATGTTTGACATGACGGTCGGGCCAGAAGACAGGTTAGTAAACAGTAAACTAATTTAGTCTCTCTTTCAAACCCAGTGCGAACTAATTTGGAACAATGATTGAGTGCTGCTTGTACAGAGACCATGGATGTATAACGAGAACCGGGTACAGCGTTGGATGCAGGGCCCCATTTATTGCTATGCGAGTTGCTCAGTGGCGCATGAAGCCAAAAAAGTTCAACTGCTGCATTGAATGGCGCTGCTTTCGCACTGTGTAGCCCACAGGGCAGGTGTACTCAAGACTTCTGCCAACCTGAATGAGAATAAAATGATTCAATTGTGCCGCTCATCTATACTTTCAAAAATGTTATTGGACTGGATCAATCAAATCCAGATAGTGAAACAAGTTACTTTGCCAGGGGTGTGATGCTCAAAAGAATGTATCCACTGATTAAGAGATGTTTCTTTCACATGTAAGTACATAGGAAAAAGTATTTCTGGGCCCAGTGGCAGGCATCACGTGATCATAATTCCACTTTTGGCCACCAGTAAAACTGGCTTCAAAGCACAGTGCGCTTCTTGGGGTCCTAATGGAGATGGACGGTATTTTGTGGCAGCTCATCACTGCATTGCACTGCCAGAAATTAGTGTGTCCAACCGGGTGTCATATTTCATTCACTGCCAATGCAAACTGATCGGAGCTGGAGCTGATAAATACCCATGACTACCACACAGTCAATTTTCCCAGGGGTGATTACCAGTTGTAATCTTTCCCATTAAATACAAAGCCAGATGTAAGCAGATGTTAGTGGGGTTTTTGTGCAGTGGGAAAAGGGTTTTCTTGTGCACTGACTGAGCAGCAGGATGTCCTAACAGATGTTCTAACCTAAGTGACTGTTCACTGACTGCAAAGTCTTAACTGCTGCATCAGCTAACATGTTGATAATGAAATTACTAACACAGCTCACATGAGGAAGACGGTGACACTTTACTCACTATGGTCAGGTAGGTGTAGTCAGTGGCCTTGCTCAGCCCGAGTTTCTTCTTCTCCTCTGCAGTCATGCCCTTTAGCATGCAATAGAAGATGTGATAGTTCCTCTCATCATGGGCCTGCAAAGAGAGGATAAAAAATATATGTACATACATATATACATATATACAACATACATACACAAGTATAAAGTGTTGTGTAAAAGTGCACTATACATCATATATACACACTATAATGTAAATATATAATGCTCTAAAATACATAAAATATACTAAGACAATGACATAAAAATACAACAATCACAATGTAGCAATGTAATACAGGGTAGAAGCTACAACTGCCTCCTTTATCACTTTAAACTCTGCAGAAAGATTATAGAAATCTACAGTGTTTCTTTCACATTGTCCAAAGGCATGTTATTTTTAGCATGTTAACTGTTAAAGGTGGATTGTTTTTTTGTTATTTCTTGGGTGGCCCTAGATGGACCAGATATCATCTCTACAGTAACTACTCCATAGCTTTTTTAATTAAACAGAAAAATGAGATGCAAAAAGTTGTTTATTTTGTTGTTTTGTCTGAATTGTTTGATCATTTAATTCTGAGGAATTCAAGGTTTGAGCAGGTGAATGGGTGTTTTCATTTTGTGCCCTACCTGTCGACAGACTCTGGATTTCTCCAGCAGGTATTGCTCTATCTTGGCTCCCTCTATGGCTCCTCTCTTGTTGAAATGGATGTCAATGTATTTCCCAAAACGAGATGAGTTGTCATTGCGGATTGTTTTAGCATTGCCAAAGGCTGGAAGAAAAGCAATTAAAACCAGTGATAATGATGTCATACAATCAATAGCCTGTATTCAAGAATATACTAAGTGTGTGTGTGTGTGTGTGTGTGTGTGTGTGTGTGTGTGTGTGTGTGTGTGTGTGTGTGTGTGTGTGTGTGTCCCTACCTTCTAGTATAGGGTTGGCCTCCAGGACCTGCTGTTCTATCCAGGAGTGTTGACCGCTTATTGCTGCCAGGAACTGAAGGATCAGTTTGGTGCTCTCTGTCTTCCCTGCTCCGGACTCACCACTATTAAGTCACTCACACACACACACACACACACACACACACACACACACACACACACACACAAAATTGTGTAAAAACACAATCAGGGTAGAGCAAAGATACCTGTACTGGTACCTGTACTTTTATCAGTACCTTACTTTGCAGTGCATACTATGCTGGACTTTCTTAAGCCCTTTGCTGCATGTCATCCTGCTTCTCTCTCTCCCACCTTTCCTGACTATCTACAGCTTTCCTTTCAATAAAAAGGCAAGAACATGCCAAAATAATAAGATAATTAAAGAAAAAAATTATATATATATATATATATATATATATATAAATATGTATGTCCCATGCCCCATGGACTACCCTTTCAGTACATAACTATTTTTGATATCTTGTACTTGAGAAAAATTTTGTTGGTACGTAAAGAAAAATTGATGCTCTAGGTTTGATTAAATCCTCTCTCCTTGCTGACCAGTGTGTAAATGTCTACACTAAACCACCAGTGTGTGTGATAATGTCAAATCGTGTACAATCAGTTTTATTTATATAGCCCAATATCAAAAATCCCAAATTTGCCTCATGGGTATTTACAATCTATTTAGCTTACAGCAACTTTGGTCCATAGCACCTTGATTTGAATAAGGAGATATTCCTCACAGAAAAACAGTGTTCAGTGATCACTGTTTAGTGTCTCTTTCAGTCGGGGTGGTCTTGTACCTTTGTGAGTGGGGTCCTTTTATGTGTCTGCGTCCATGGGCCCACTGTCTCATAATTAGGCTACTCCATGAGTTTTACAGGTACTTAATCATAAGCCAAAGCATTTTACAAATTGAAAGTTTGACCTGATGATGGTGCTTGATGAAAAGTTAAGGGATCACAAAGGCTCACAAAGGCCGCACATGTTGGCATTGAATTGCACAGTAAGCCATCCAACAGTGTCAAGATATTCCACTCCGTCCGTGGCAGCACCTGAGATCTTTGTCACATATTGGAGATTTGGATCTGAGCCACCTTTACTTGTAGTCTTTCCTACCTGATGATACAGCACTGGTCACGATTGTTTCTCTGCATGTTGAAGTAACAGTTGTCAGCAATAGCAAAGATGTGGGGTGGCATTTCACCAATCTTCTTGTTGGTGTAGAGGCGGATCTGGTCGGCCGTGTAGATGGGCAGCAGTTGGTAAGGGTTAACAGCCACAAGGATAGAGCCAGTGTATGTCTGCACACAGAGGAAAAGGAGGAACTGATTGAAGGCTTTTTAAGGTGGATGTGATGCTGATTATTTTGGACTCAAGCTGCTGTGAACCTAAAATATGGAACCATTTTATGCAAATGATGATAATATGATATGATGATAATACAAATAATGTTAATAACTGAGTCTTAAAAACATTTGTTTGCAGTGCAGTGTAATGTTTGATGAAACAACCTGATTTGCGTTGAAAACAGACTGAAATATTTCTGCTACGATAAAACTTATTTCCTAATAAGAGATTGTTTTCACTGAGTACTGTTTAACAAGATAATGTTATATTTCATGCTTCAACTCAGTATATGTAACACATGGTGCACTACTTGTCTCTCTAACAATTTTTATTTGTGTTGTCCCTGTGACTGAATAAACTAACAAATAAATAAATACAAATAATTTAGGAAATTCTAGATATAATGCTGATCAATCTCTTTTGAACTCTTTTGATTCCTGGACAGAGTGCAATCTGTCTGCCAAGTAGTAGTGTTTTGTTCAGTTTTGAAATTATTCTATTTTTTAAATGAAAATAATTTCGAATATAAAAACAAATGTGTGTTAAACACATCAGAGTCTTTCAGCAGCCAGAGAGGATAGAGATAGAGTCAGCTTGGGTTGATGGAGGGTAGACGAGGTGATGCAGATCTCGTAGCTCAGATGGTGAAGGGTGACAATGAGAACGTATCATTGTTCGCTACAAGAGAACAGACGGCCATGTTGGAAGCAAATCAACATGCATCCAGGCTGCAGAGGTGAGCTTGGTTACAGCTAAACCTGAGAGAAACAGTCCCATAAAGCATTTTGACTTGTCCTGCAGAAACATGACACCTCCAGAGCTTAAATGTTTACACTCAGTTCTAAGTAGCTCTTTTCCCTGCAAAGCCCATTTAGTTTTGGCTTGAAATCATGACATACTGTATTTTCTACAGGGCATGACTACGCTGTGACTACATGATACCCTACCAAAGGTAGGGTATCTTTCATGGCAAAATACACTGTAATAATCCGTAACATTTTGCAAGGAAACCAATGATTATTTTTTAATCTCAAGTCCATAAGATAGAACCCTGCTAACATGAAACATTAAATACGTGCAACATACATGCAGTTTACAGATACAGTTCCAGAGTAAATATACCGCATGCTGCTGTTTTTGAGGCCGTGCAGGTGTTGCATTAAATACATGTACATCTCTCCAGCTATGCTGTACGTGCAGGAGCTGACTTACCCTGCCACCACAATTTGTCTTCAGAGGAAACACGGAAAGAGAGGAAGTACAAGTGGCAAGAGGGGCAAGAGAAAGAATAAAGAAGCAAGCAATTCAGATAAGAGCAGAAAAGTAGTTAAAAGCAGATGTTGCAGTTCAGTAATGGTTGGTTGGTTGGTTGTGAAATAATACTGCGGGAGTGTTACTAAAGACCAGTCAAGCTGAGGCTGTAGTTGTACCGTTCAGCATACTGGCATCAGTGTGCAGCAGTACTTTAGTAACAATATTGCAGTAATACTCACATATATGAGTTTTTCTCTGTATCTGATGAGCAGGTTTCGTAGGATGCCAGCTTCGTTGAGGTCTCCCAGGCGGATCATGTCCTCCACTCCATGGATGGAGGTGGGATGCATTGGCTTGATGTTGGTGGAATTCTGGGGGGAGATCCAGTGTTCCTGGTAGAAGAATGTATGTATGTAAATTTCACACAGAATCCAGGCAATAAAAAAATAGATGGAGGTCAAACATAGCGCATATATACTGTAAGGGGGGATTTCAGACACATCCTAGCATGCTCTCTACGACATAAACAAACCTATTTTAATAACTGAATGTAACAAAAGAGTGTTTCACTCAGCACTTACATTTCCTTCATCATCCACCACCTGGATCTGTCCTGAGTCACAGAGTTTGACCACTGCGCCGATGGGCACCTCAAACTCCCGACCGCTCTTCAAGTCCAACCAGACATAGTCGCCCTGGAAATAAATAAATAATTTAGGCTAAATCCAGGACTAGGATTGGGATTATAATTTACAGTAATCAAATCATTGTCAGAAGAATCAATTTTCAAGTTCAGATTAACAGGAATGACGACGATCACATGAGAAATCAAAACCAGAAAGGGACCATCACTTTATTATAGCATCTCCATAAATGTGATTTGGGGTTTATATTTGTAAGATGATTAAACCCATAATTAGACTCCCCGTTTCTTTGTTTGAATAACTCAATCATAACCATTTTCACACTGCACCAAGACCTTGCTAAATACAGTCTGGAGACATGTGAACCTTTTCAAGTCAGACTGTGGGTTAAACAAGGCTTCATATCATCTTACTCTACAGCTATGGGCTGATCTCTACTCCCTTACGACATTTATTAAAGATATATTTGCTGATTTTCAACCAGCTTTGTATCATGACAATTTGGGTAGTATGTGTTATTGACCTAGTAAACCTTCCCCCAGTCTTTCCAGCACCCAGATCTTCCTGATGATTTGCAGGTGAGAATTTTCACTGGCTCTTGGAGCTGCTGCTTTAAAGCTAAAACTGCTTTACAGAAACATGTTTTGTGTATTATTTCTACTATTTAAATAAATGGTGCAGTCTGAGAAGGGTGAAATAAACTGTGGATGATCTCCTGATTCAGGCAGACAGTCCTATCTGGACTAGAAGGTTCTGGAAAGAAATAAACACAAAATGTGTACCAGGACTTTGTAGAGGTTGGCAGGGAGGACATCTAAACAGCAGACAGTTGTAATGTAGGAGAGGAAAGAAGGGTTAGTACAGAGGGGTGAATGAATGCCATGAGCAGATATTTACAAATTTAGAGGCAGTCAAATAGTTCCTGTCAGTCTTTTGAATATCAAACTTTCACACATAGGCTTGAAAGGTGTCTCTGAAAAGTTACTCCCTCCTGGATTGAAGGCCTTGTAGTTGGTTACAATGGATTCCAACAGCCACCACTAGCCCTAGTTTGAGCCTCTCATTCAAGTCACATATTGCTGATCTTTGGAAAAACCGATGTCTTTGCTTAATTTACACATTACTAGCCTATATGCTTCAACAGCATAACTGAATTCCTTAAATTCAGTTATGGCTTTTGGTTTTGGTGTGCCACCACAAGATTTTCAGTGACCCCATCTGGCCACACTCATTAAAAAAATTCTGGGGGCCCCACTGGTTCACAACCAATGCATCTAATGAAAATGGAAATACTCAAGTGAAGTACAATAAACGTGATCCAGGAAGTCCAGTTTTACCAACAGACCCATGAGTCTGAAGGCTTATCAGATGCCAAAACACTGCACAGATGTTTAAAACACGACACAGTTTACTACTCTTACTTTATCTTTCAGCACAACAATTGCAGGGTAAACAGCAGATAGCTATACACTTTTACTGGGTGACGTCACGCTGTGGTCTGGTAAAAGCTGAGCCACATTCAAATGAATGAAAGAGCTGCATATTTCACACAGAGCTAAAGTTGGTCTGAATACAGCCTTGGATGTGTTGGTAGGTGGATTTTGCTACCTTTGTACAGAGTCGGGCTAGCTGTTTCCCCCTGTTTCCAGTCTTTGTGCTAAGCTAAGTTAAATGACATCTGGCTATAGCCTTTTATTTAATGGACAAGGTCCTTAAAGATCAACAAATTCTATGATATCCAAAATTGAAGTTAAAGCACTCCCTTCGTTGCTCACAAACATTGCCACAAATTGTTGCCTTTGTGACACAGTTTTTAATAACACACACACACACACACACACACACACACACAGGTATCACGACAAGGCCACACAGAAATATAATTAATATTTGATGCATGAAACAAGGGAACACACGTATGTAACTTACGCAACACAAAACCCACAGAGGACAGACATACAATTATGAGATGTGAAACTTAAAACACACACACACACACACACACTTGCGTACCGGTAGAAGTGTGCTGTGTTTCATTACAGTGTTGACGTTCCGTAGCAGTGCCCATTTTGCCAGATCTTTCTCATAAAGTTCCACATATTCCCGACGCTTGTACATCTTCACATGCACAGTACAAACTCACACACTCTGACAATGATATCTGATGGAAGCAGTCTTCTAATTGCACAATATCCACAAATACAGGTGGCAAGGTGTGTAAATTGGTCTGATGCTTGTGTATTTCCTCCTACTGCACCCAGATGGACAATTTCCAAATATCCAAGTAAAATATCAAATAGGATAGATCCTCAGGATAACACATATAGATGTCACAAAAACTCAAAAATGTTCAAAATCTTAATGGTTTGACAGGTTCAGTTCATCGCAGATTCAAGCAGATTGTGGTCACACATGTCACCTCTTGTCCTCTTCCTTTGGTTCATCTAAAAAAAGAAAAAAGCTGAAATGCCCATTAAGTGATGCAAAAAATAATGGCAAGAAAAACAGGTCCAATATGAAACATCATATGGTCTAATAGGGTCAAACATCCTGGTTTGTGACCTTCAATCCTGTCTCTCTGTATCCTTCTTTTCCACTATCAGGAAATGGACTTAAAAAAATCCAGCCGTCTGCTTATTTTCAGGTCACTTTGAAGTTTGCACCGCAGCAACATTTTGAGACAATCCTCCTCCTGTCTCTCCTTCTCCCTCTATTACACTCACACTATGTTAACCCAGCCCCCCACAACCTCCCCTGTCACCCTGGCAACAAGATGTCACTTCCTCCTCAGGTGCAAGCAGGTGTGTCCTATAGTGTTGAATTTCTGTATATAGATACACTACTGGCTTGTACTGCAATGTAAGTTCGGCAGGTTATGCAGGATGAACTGTGTGTTTCCTGACTGAGAAACATTAAAGACAATATTATTATACTACTTATATTAAAAGTAATGGTGACACTTTACAATAAGTACGTAGTTCAGACTGGTCTAATGCACTGTTTGTGCATATGCCTACGAAAAGTAATACATCACCATTTGTATATAACCCATGAATCATGAACCAGTATTTTGTATAACCCATGTAATCCGTAAGGCTGCAATCATGTGACCAATGCACTGATGGGAGTAAAAAAAAAAAAAAAAAAAGGTATAAAGACTGAAAGTCTGCACAAGGAGCCAGCTGGGTCAGTGGATGGGTCAAACAACACAGGACTTTCCCACAGTAGACTGGTGTTCTGAACCATGTGAAACCAAGTGAACACTGAGTCATTTCAAGGTACCTTGTCATCATGTTTCTTGTCCTAAACCTTACCTACATAACTTTTCCTGCCTAAACCTAATCTATGAACATTTACATTAAGTAGGCAACTTAACGTTAAGTACATAATATCATTCATTGGGATCGAAGTTGTGAGATATGAACTGCTGTATGTGATTTTTCACAAGATATCATACGAACCATTGTATGAGAATAATTGAGTTACTGAGGGATGAATCAGAAATGACCTGATAATTAATGAATCATTAGTGAGTAATTCCTGAATTGAGGACTTAATTAATGAATCCTTGGAAATGATTAGTTCATAAATACCTATGAATTAGAATAACTGCCATTGGGGTGTCGGTAGCGTAGTGGATAGTGCCGGCGCCCCATATACAGAGGTGTTGCCTCGCTGCAGCGGTCGCAGGTTCGACTCTGGCTCGCGACCATTTGCTGCATGTCATCCCCCCACTCTCTCTCACTCCCCCATTTCACTCTCTCCTGTCAATTAAAGGCAAAAGCCCCCCCAAAAAAATATATATAAAAAAAAGAATAACTGACATTTACTTCATGAGTCGCTCTTGATTAACTTTAAACCAGTAGCAAAAACTAGTATCGACTCATTTGCCACTCATTTCTTAAAATCATTATCTGCCATTTTTGTGTACACTGAGTAGTTATTAAATAGTCCCTCATTACTTCATATGACCAATATTTACCCTGAGGAATAATTCAAAATAAAACAGTCTAATAAAATGAAATGTTTAGAATTGTGATTCCCTCAAAGTTAATTGTTGAAAATGAAAAGAGCTCATCCTCTTCGGGCCTTGCACATGTAACATATTGTTCTGTCATTGCCTTCCAAGATTTCTTGGTCGGACGACATTGTTGAGGTGCTTTTAGACACCAAGCGAATCATCAAGGTCAGTGACAGCAACAGGACGACATTGTTGAGGTGCTTTCAGACAGCAAGCAAAGTATCAAGGTCAGTGACAGCAACAATAAGAAAAGGGATGGATGCTGCTCTGGTAAACATGCACAGGAAGCAATACAGAAGCTGATTTTACTGCATCAGTGTTCCCTGAATATGGAGGCTGTGGCTCAGGAGATAGAGTGGGTCATCCTTTAATCACAAGGTTGACAGTTTGGTCTACGACTCCTCCTCTCTGCATTTTGGAATGTCCTTGAGCAAGAGCACTCAAGAACACTGGACCCCAAGTTGCTCCTGATGAGCAGGCCAGCGCCTTGCATGGCAGTTCCACCACCAATGGTGTGTGAATTATAGGGTAACACGGATGTGGATTTCATTGCCCCATCCCACTCCCACAAAACAATTTCTGTCCCTTCCCAATCCCCAAAAAATGACTCCCGTCACATCCTGTTCTCATGTTGTTTTCAAATGATGAAGAAAACAATGTTTATTCATGGTAGAGCTGCTTATTTATATACAAGCATAGTCAGTCAACTTTACAGTAAAGCATTATGCTGAACTAGCATCTAATGCAGATAGCATACCTACTACAACTGTGCAGTGGCGGAAGTACCAGTACATTTACTCAAGTATTGTATTTGAGTGCAATTTTGAGGTACTTGCACTTTACTTGAGAATTTCCATTTTCTGCTACTTTATACTGTGAGGGAAATACTGTACAATGTCTCAACAATTGTTGGATGGATTACCGTGAAAGGCTACACATTCATGATCCCCAGAAGATGAAGTGTAATAACTTTGATCCACTGACTTATAATCTAGTGCTATCGTCTGGCCAAAGTTAAATTTTATGAAAATTACCTGCAAAACTCAAGACCTTCCCATCAGCCTCAGCTGTGTTTGTGTTCAGTGCTAATTAGTAAATACCTATGTTATTATTATACCTGCTCAACATCAACATGCTAGCATTGTCATTATTAGGTTGTTAGCATGCTGCTGTTAGCATTTAGCTTTACTTCTGTTTGTTTCTGTCTTTCTTTTCTTCCTAATCTGCACTCTGTGCGTAGCACAAGATGTGTGTCAGTGACTATGTGTTGTGTGTCTGTGAGTGTGATGAATGGTTGTTTGAGTATGTGTTACATATATGTCAGTTTAATTAAGTAAATACTCCGTCTGGCAAACTGAGCCACCTGAACATTACACCACCAAGCATCTGTTTCACATACACACACACACACACACACACACACACACACACACACACACACACACACACACACACACAGCCTGTGACAGAGTAAGCAGGAGCGAGAAGGGCCAGCAGCAAACTATCAGAAACCACATGTTGAATAATTTAACACAGAGGACCTGTATGGTGTCTGTCTTTTTGTGTTTATATCTCTGCCTCTGTCTTTCTTTTACTTCACTTCTTCCTCTCATCATTCATACATCTCTTACAGTATATGTACTGATGTGCAGATGGATTAATTTATATGAGCTTGATAACTGATAAGCTTTAGAGACAATACTGAAGTCAAAGGGCTTTTCCAATGATGATTTTGCCTGGTACTTCACTGAAAGTCAAATAACAGAACCACAAACAAAGATCAAATATATCTTCTATAGGATGAATGGAAGTTAGTGAAACAACCTGATGCTGTGTGAGGCAAGAAGATATAGCTCAGTTTGGGATACTCATGCTCTACAGTATATAATACAGACAGCAAAACAAGCATAAAGTAGCACCATAAAGTTAATGCTTTGTTATAACATGTTTAATTTTGATCTGACACATGACATTTACCTACTCCAACTCTAATCTAAAAATAGATTAGAGTATATATAATGAGTAAAAGAATAAAATAAAATAAAAAAAGTCAGGGTAAATGATTGAAAGGATAGGAGAATTCCTGGAAAAATAGAAAGTGCACTTTACAGAGTGTCTCCATCAGGCAGCTGCATGCTCTCTGGGGTTGATTGTGACCACGCTAGACAATCTTTGCAATTCCAGCAGACGTGCTGCAGCACATTTCAGAAGAATCCCAGAAACTAGAAGACATGCTTCATACATTTTTGACAGATCTAGTTTTCCTTCTAACAGGTACTGTATGTGGTATATAGATACAATATCATTATGAGGATTAATTTATTTTCAATAACTAAAACAAAGTCACAAATATTTGATCCATGTCGTTCATAACTGGACTTTTAACAATATTCGCTGTGTTTGTAGGCTATGGCAGTTGTAGGCCATTTCTTACTTTGTAGGAAATAACAACAATGAACACAATTAATAAACAAGAAAAGAAAAAAAAATCACTAAATAGCTTAATTACTTATGGTACAAGCACAAATATCAAGGACAAATGTCCAAGTCTACAAAATGGAGCAGGTAATCCCTCCACATTTGAAATGCTCCTGGTGTACTATGACACCATGCGGCAGATGGAACAAAGTTAGGTTGTAGGTGTCACTTCTGGCTCCCTTACAATTAATATTGCCATGAGGATAAAGAAATAAGTTTTTATTCATCTTATATCGTGCCTAACTTTAATGAATCATAATATGTTAGGTATGGAATTAATTTGCAGATGCTCCAGTTCAAAATGAGACAACACTTTTTGCTGGATGTCAGTATTTGAGTCACAAATACCCCCCACAGGCTGGTTAAGAGGAATGAGGAGTCAGCAGTCATTATGAAATAAAACAGTCAATAAAACAGGTTTTTCAGCAATTGTAAATAAACACAACCAAGAGAGGTCCTTGAGCGTATGTGTTCACAAAATATAGGGCTCATTGGCCCAGTACTTTGCAAGATTGTCTGCGGACCAACGGATAAATGTATACACACACACGCATGCACACACACGAACAAATGCATAATGCCCTCCAGGCTTACGCCTGGCGAAGATAATGACTGTTTCACTGCTGACTGGCTGACCTGAATGTGCCTCAAACAAACATGTATATTTGAGTGTCTTCCATGACAGCATTCTCCCATCACAACCATCAGTCTCACTTCGACAGAGTTGTTTTAATTCACAGGCCTTTAGAGGCTTTCTACACAAGTCATTTAAAGATCAATGAAGCCCCCAGGTCAACTAACTAGACACTGCAGCAAATGGAAATGGCCTTGATAATTCATGGCCCAGTAGAGTAGTTCATTTCCACATCCCAGGCTTCAGGCTTGCAGGTTTTGGGGCAGCCATCATGCATGATATGTTATATGCTGTTCGTGCATAATTGCAAGTTGCAGCAAAAGATGCTAATTCCCATCATTTCTCCCTCAAAAAATCTTCTGAAAACTAAAGGGAATGTCTTCAGTGATGGCTTTAAATGAAAAATGGATTATGAAACTCTCTCTTCTGTAACTCTGTCTTGTATTTATTGAGAATAGCAAAAGTTACCTCTGACA
The DNA here is from genome assembly GCF_006386435.1 of Epinephelus moara. Lineage (NCBI taxonomy): Eukaryota > Metazoa > Chordata > Actinopteri > Perciformes > Serranidae > Epinephelus > Epinephelus moara. Next base: position 34,452,657 of record NC_065507.1, on the reverse strand, counting down.
CAACCAGCTCTTGTAGTTATTAATGCAGTTTCATGTAGTTGTTCAATAAACTGCCTGACCTATATTGTTACTCTTAGACCTCTAATTTCATGCAGCTAAACATATGAACATAAAGGTTTTTCAAAGAGGTCTTCAGTTTATCCTTTAACACAGGAGGGCTTTCCACCATGACTATAATCTCTCACACACACCATGCTTTGGACAAACGTGACTGAGACAAGCCACAGTGTTGCTGTGATGTTAGCATGACGGCAGTGATGTAATGTCCATGCAGCCTGTGGTGGATGGGTGTGTGCTCTCATCATCTCTTTCTTCAGGTAAATAATTCAGGCCAGACATGAGCCAGGTATTCACTTACACCTGCTAATGTCACTCCATGTGGAACAAACCACACAAAGAACTGATAGAAAAACTGTTTTAGGGTTAAAACGCCAACCACAAATGACAACGTCCAGCTGGGAAAATTCATAATTTTATTTTGTATACCTATGATCACTTTATAATATAAGCATTCAAAAAAATATAAATTAAAAACAAGGAGACAGAGTCTTTAGAGAGTAAACGCCTCCACAAATTATTTGTAAATATATCTTCCTCTAAAGTAGTTTTTAGTTGTATTTATTTATTTATTTTAAAAAAAACAAACTTTTATTTCCTCTGTTTTTCTCTCCCAAATAAACTGGAAAGGTGAAATGCATCACTTCCTGTATATGGAGATTTTCTTTCCTGAAAAGAGCCTGTGTTCATTCATTCATTATCTGTAACCGCTTACCCTGCTACACAGTTGCAGCAGGCTGGAGTCTAACCCAACTGATATTGGGCAATATCTGTCTCTATAGCTACTGAATGCTCCACTATGACCACTCACTCAGCTAGCCTCTAACTGTGTATATGTGTTGTTTGCTCCTGAGCTGATAGTGTATACAGTGTACACTGCCCTCTGCTGGTGTTTATGCAACTTAGTCACCAGTTGGGAAACAGTATTCTGCAGGTAAACGTTTTGCAACAATGTGTTTCCAAATACTCCTATTAAAATGTAACAGCCTTTGAATGAACACTGAGACCATTACAGGATGCTGTAACTCTGCTGAAACTCAGATTAATGCAATTAGTTTAGAGTTATTGAAATATTGGCTGCAGCTAGACACTGAAGGCACTGCCAGCTCACCTCATTTGCATTTAGATAGATCATTCAGATAAGTCAAAGGTCACAGGGTGAGATATAGTGACAAGCTAATTGTGCTGGTATTTGTCGGTAAATAAAGCCGTCCATAAAAACACAGATAGACTCGGCTCTGCTTTCTGCTTCAGTGGACAATTAACATTAACATTTTGTCTGTATTCTGCCTCCACAAAGACAGCAAAAGAACAAAGCAAGAAGACACAGCAAATATGCAGAGGAAATATGACTATTGAAGAAATAGTCAGTGGTGAAATAAGTATTCAGACCCTTTACTCCAGTAAAAATAGTAATACTGTAACATAGTAACACTTGCAATTCCAGCATTCAAATCTTACTCAAGTTAATGTGCATAGGTATTATCAGCAAAATATTCTTGGTCTTAAAAGTAAAAGTGGTATTTATTTATAGCACTTACTATTATTATTTATCAAAATCATGTGGTGGCAATACAAATATATTTTGTTATGATTTTAAAGGATTGAGTTAATTACTCTAAGCGAATTTTAATTATAAGCTTTCAAAATTAGTAACAGAAGTTCTTGGTATAAATGTGTCAGTTTTGTCTGATATAATGCAGGACTCAAATAATTTCACTGAAAATCAATTTAATCATTTCTTGTGTGATTCTGCATACATTTACTATATCATAATTAATATTATTTTTGGTGATCAATCTTATAAATATCATGATACGGATTTTAGCCGTATCATCCTGCAGATGATGAAATAATAATTAATTCTTCATACACTGCTGTGTAGTTTCAACAAGTCCTGTTTTAGAGGCAAATATGTTTTGTATGTAAAATGTGAATCTTTGAGTTAACTAGCATATAGGGGTCAAATAAATATTATTGGAGTAGAAGTATTAAGTAGCAGACAAAAACATATCCTCAAGTAAAGTTCAAGTACAAAGTTTTAGCATTGTGTTATTCCAGCTCAGTTTTAAGTCTTGCTGCTAACTGCAGCTTTGTGGTATCTTTTTACACTCCATGTGTACTAGGTTTACTCCAAGTTATACAAGCTCCCTCCAGGGTCTGTAAGTGTACACTGCAGACCACAGCTCACCACTGCAGACTGCACAGTATCTGTCTGCAGGTGAGAGGTCCTCTTCAGGTAAGTGTCTGCCCTCTGCTGGAGCTTATTACATGTTTTATCTCCACTAAGAAAACAGTGTTCTGCAGTCACTCAATTGGGCAAGGAAAATACCTCCAAATTGTACTTAAGAACAGTGTCCCTGGGTCCTATATGGGCTACACACACACACACACCACCCCTGTCCTGTTATCATTGTGGTTGTCCAGTAAATGAGAGAGACAGAACTGCTGAATGAATGAATGAATGAATGAATGAATTAAGGAATGATTACCAGTCACAGACAGTGGAATTTCATGCGGCAGTGAGCACAGACAGAAAACAGCCACTAAACAGAACAGATAAACAACAAACAAACAGGCTTTGTAGAAGTATAAAAATGTTTTCTAAACTAATTGAAATTACAGTCAGTATCATAACTTGGCACACACAACAACTGCAGGAAACATAAAAAAAAAAAGGTCTGCGGTATCATGAGGCTGAGCAAGAATGCACTGATATTTAATTTTTATTCATTTAATTATTTTTTTCAATGGAACCTTATGGATGGATGTAAGCTGAAGTTTGTGTTGAGTAATGTGAAATGGACAGATTTATTTTAAAAAGCTATTGTGTGCTGAATAATTAAATTCTGCATTATATTATATTAACAAAAAATGAATAATTAGGCCTAACTCATGAATTTAATTATCTTTATAATGGAGTTTATTAATGCATAATTTAAACTCCATTAGTTAATTTATAATAATGTATTTGGATTTAACACCATAAAAGTGTATAATTATTCTGATGGAACTCTCTACAAAGTGAGCATGTATATGTAACTGTATCTTTGGTACAGTAACAATGCTGTCAGTTCCACTTTCTAAAGTGGAAACAAACCACTTGTTGTTTGGTGCAGTTTTAGCTGTATTGATTTCAACTCAACAAAGAAAGCAAACTAAAGCTTCAAAGTCTGATTTTAACTCCCAAATGTTCCAGCTGCAAACCAATCATGAAACCTAAGCCCTGTTCTCCTCAGGGATACAATCTTTCACCAGAACTTTCCAGGCTACTTTGTTTTCCTTCTCCGGCAAATCAAACCAGACTAACAACCTCTGAAATGTATTACTTTACTCAAACATAACAAGTAAAAAAAAAGAAATCATGACAGCTATGAATGCATACACCTATATACCTGCCAGTGCACAAGCCAGGAGTAAAGACTTACAAAGCATTCCAGATGCAACAGAAAGTCAGGCAAGAATCCTTTGGATGGAAGTTCATACTACTGAAGTGAAGCCATACTGTAGTACTACAGTGGGGACAGACTCCACTACCTTGCCTAAGTCAAGTGCCAAAAGAATTCCCAAATACTAACATGCTTGTATTTTTGTGTGTGAGAATAGTTGAGCAGCTAAAAGAAACCCAGGTGAACACAGAAAGCACCATAACTCAATTGTGACCACATCTGTAAGACCACAAAAATACATGTAAGGGCCCTGACACACCAAGACAATGGTCTGCAGTTGGTCAATGTCTGGCCATTGGTGATCGTGTGTAACAAAGTTTTTGCAGTGGGTCCTACAACGTTGGCACTAGTTGGCCTTTGTTGGCTTTTCTTCGGACAACTCAACGTGTTGAAGCAGCACCAGAGTGAAATCACTGTGATTAACAGGTGATGGTAGTGAGGAAAAGCAAACTAATGGCTATAGTCAGGAGGGCGTGAAATCAATTTTTTGCCATTAAACTCTTCAGCAGAAACTGTTCTCAGCTGTTTGTGTTATTGTTCGCTAGCGCAGGGTAAATATTATTTGTTCATTCAGCATTGGGTTGTGTTGTTAATATGCTAACTGGTTAACTGGCTAACTAGCGTCTTGAATCCATTCTGTCAGTCTTTCACTTTCACATTTTAAATGACCAATAGAGACCAGCAGACAGGCTGCTGGTATGGACAGTTTTTCCTTTCAGGCAGGTGCAGGAGGTACGTGCCAGTTGGCTGTTTCTTTGCGATGTGTTCAAGTGCAACTTCTTGCCTGAGACATAGATGTTACAAGGCAAAGTAACAGTCAGCCTTTGTCACCACTAGTTCTTTGACATCGGAGCGGTGTGTCTAAAAGGCCTAAAAGAAGTATCCCACTGCTGAAATTGATGAATTAGAAAAAAAAAACTTTGGAGACTTTTCCCTTATGGTTGACATATGGAAATATTATTTGTGACCTCCAATATGTGCAGGTCTTGACACAACATCACATAGATGCAGCGAGGGATTACACTGCAAATACTAGCCCTGTAGACACTAAAACATCAATTTTGTACATGTTGATTAATTAGGTGGTTGTGTTATCAATCTTTAATCTCAGCACAGACTTCCGCCCCTCACCAACCATAAATTACCTCACAAAGTTTAAGCTCATTTCATTAGAAGTCCAGAAACTGTAAGTATGTCTTGATCCCAAACAAATCAAAAACACAGTCTAAAACAGCATCTGCCATGAGGAAATGTAGTGAATTTTCTGTACATTCACAATCTCCATTAGTACAGGGTCAACTCAAAGCCTAAACCTACCTGACTGCCCTGATACTTTGTATTTTAAATTTAAATAGGCTACATTTGTTGACAAAACTGTAAAAGGCATCAGTGTTCAGAGGCATCCTGTCATTTGACTGCAGCCCGAGTTTACCTGGATGAGGGTGTTGTATCTGTAGCTGAGACGGCGTACATCTGGATCCCAGCCCTCCAGTGACCAGTCAGATCCCCTTCTGTTCATTTTCATTGTCATGGTTACCACGTCTAGTTAAGATCTGTGCACCATTCTGAGTGTAAATGGGACAGTAAAAGACTAAAACATGAAGGCGTCTTTCCTGTTGCGATGTGAGGATTGGTTGATATTATTTTGTAAATCAGTGACAACAGATCTCCTGAGCATTGTTGTTATTTATGTTTCAACAAAAAGATCCACAAAGACATCCCAAAATATATGAGACCAATGCAAAATATCCTTGGCTTGGTGGTAAAAAAGGCACAAAATCAAAACAGAGCAACATCTTCAGAAAACTGGTCATGTGGTAAAACAAACAAAAACAACAACAAAAAAATTCACTTTTTCCAAATGAAATTTCCCATGAGCCACACGTTTAGTCATCAGGTAAAATATTTCCTTCCAACGAGCAACAAAAACGAAAATGTTTTGCTGCTGATAAAATATCATCCACAAACTTCTTCTTTTCACGTATAAAAACAGATAAAAGTCAGCACAGTTTGATTACACCTGCAAAGTTTGGATGGAGGTCAGAGTGTATGTGATAAACATCCACAGAGAGGAGGGAGGGCTGATCTGCTTGTGTGTGTGTGTGTGTGTGTTCACTTGTTTTATTGGCTCGTCCCATTTGGGCCTCCACAGTGGGGGGACTCTGTCAGATCTGATTAGTTGATCAGAAAGGCTGACAAGTTCAGCAACGCATTTACTGAGTATCAAAAACACCGACATTAAGGGCAACGCATGCTTGCACACACACACACACACATACACACACACACACACTCAGAAGAATGCAACCAGTATCTTGTGTGTGTGTGTGTGTGTGTGTGTGTGTGTGCGCGTGTGTGTGTTTGACTACAAAGAGGATTCAGTGGAAAAAATGCAGCGTAATGAGCAGCTGATCCTTAATGAGTGCTGTAGCTTCACAGCTACAAGCTGCAGACATGCACGCACACAGACACACACACCAACCACCATGCACACACACAGCCATCAGTCGTGTGTGTGTGTGTGTGTGTGTGTGTGTGTGTGTGTGTGTGTGTGTGTGTGTGTGTGTGTGTGTTTACCTGCTGCAGAATGACCATGGTTGTGGTTACTGTCCTTATGACTGGACATCAGCAGTCACCGGTAGACCCTGAGACAGACAAAGAGAACAATAAGAGAATCCGTTTATCAAGATAATAATTATTTACTGTCTAGTCCTACAGTGGGTGAGGTTTATTATATCTTACTTTAAACTGCATACAGTTAGTAAGGAGGGATGTAAAGTGTAATTAGTATAGCATGGGAGTAAAACTAAAAATAAGAACATAAAAACAGCAAAAAAGAAACAAAAAATTAAAACATGAGCAACAACAGATCTTAAAAACACACACAGTTACAAACACTTGTGGTATTCCGCATTTTTTTGTGTCAAGGACCCCTGAATTCATACATATTAGGTTACGGACCTCCATTTGTTAAAATTTCATTGCAGGAACCTCCATTTCAAGACTTAAGGTTCAGAGATTTTTCTTGTTAGATATGATTAAGACCAGAATTGTATAGCTGTCAACTACAGTTTAGAAGAACATTGTGGAGGAAGTGAAACCTCATTGAGGATAATTCTTCTTCTCTCACACATATTGTGCTACTTCTATAGTGAATTAAATAATGAAAATAAACTTTTCTCCATTTTTTTGGGGATCCCCTGGAACTTCCTGGACCCCTGTTTGAGAACCCCTGAATATAATATCAACTATATTATATATATATATATATATATATATATATATAACAACATACGCAACAAAATGCAACAACAAAAGACAAGAAAAGGAGGGATGACCACTCCTCAGTTTACAGAGTAGCCCCAGTGGTAAATAATGGGAGCAAAACACACACACACACACACACACACACACAGAAACAAAGTCAGATGATGTTTTACTTATATGACAGAAGGAGCAGCAGATACATAAAAATTGTGCTGTTAAAATTCTGAGGGTAAGTAAAATAACAGAGCCAAGCCTGCTAGGATCCATATAAAACACTGCATGTAGTACACACACACACACTATAAATATTTCAGCATCTAATTACCCCAGCAGAGGTCTCGCACAAAGGTTTTGTGTGTGTTTGTGTGTGTGTGTGTGTGTGTGTGTGTGTGTGTGTGTGTGTGTGTGTGCTATTTATTTTATATGGATCCTACATTAGCAAAAGGTGTTGACTACAGTGAAATTAAAACATTCTGCAGAAAGTGAGGGAAGAAGGGAAGGAATCACACAGAGAGACAAATGTTTGAAAGCAGAAATACAAAGGAAGTTAAAAGCAGGATTACAAAGCTCCTGAGAGAAATACAATTGCAGCTTTGAGCCTTCATTAAAACAACATGAGAGTGAACTTTTTTTTCTGGGCAAGGATGGTAAAAGTCTGTCACATGCAGTGTTCCAGGGAAATGTACTGATAGTTACATGGTTGTATATTAGGTTGTTAACCCCAGAGTTAAGTTCTATAGTGTCCAGCATGTCAGATTTTTCTCATCAACGCTGTTTAACCCTTCTGAGACAGACTCACATCTTAGCTGGAGAAGCTCAGCCTCAGCAATACAGTACGCAAATAACACTTTGAAATTTAATTTGAGCGGCCAGTGTATTCAGACTGGGACGCATCTGTAATAATCCAATAGGAATCACATTTAAAACCAACTCTAAATGTGGTTTGGATCAGATTTTTTTTCTGTCCAGACTTCATCAATCTAGATGCAATCAGGATATGCCAAAAAAATGTATTTGGGCTGGCAGTCAGAAAAAGCAGCTACCTGCTGCAGCTGTAAACGATACTAAGAGCGGCGAGAGTGAACCAACTAAGCTAAACAATGAGCTGAGGCTATAAAGCTCTGTAAAGCCGAATGGAGCTGCAGATTCAGCTAATAATTCTCTGAAGGTTTATCACTACAACAGACCACTTTCATGTTGTTTTTACATTTTCATTTCATATATTGCTATAAAAATATATTGATTATAGCTGCAGCAACTGTGGGGACAACAGCACTGGAAAGCAGTAATAGTGCTGCACTCACAAAAGTAACAGAAATAGTTGTGTAGGCTAAAGAATGGGTGAAAAAATCTTGAGAGAGAAGTTAAAATCCCGGCTGCTTACTCCTTTCCACACACAAGGCCAATTGCTGCTTGAAGGTGGTGTGAAAGTTCTGTTGGAGCAGCTGTGTCACACTACAAGTTGCAATCAGTGAACCCAACCCTATACTGATGGGCCTGAGGGAGACACCACCAGCCCCCCACTGAGAAAGGCAGAGTGGCAGAGTACAACCCTCTAATGGGACAGGCAGACAGCTGTGGACTATTATTGAACCCAGAGACAATTGATTATAGGTAACTTTCTGGGGCAACCAAAATAGGAAGTAAAGGGCTTCTATGTGCAAAGTAGGTTTGGACACATACAATTTGTTTGGCTTTTTTTCTTTCTTTTTTTTTAATTTGATGGAATATGTATGAATAAAATAAAGATGATGTGGATGATGTTGTAAGAATAAAAGCTTTTATTAGAGAGGAAGAAGAGAAACTAGAGATTGACAGCAGCAGTCACCTCAAGTTGAAAAAACACATGACAAACTGGGTTTAAAAGTGTGTCAATTTTACACATCAAAGTCTAGTGTTGGGCAGTACTATGACAAGTATGAAGTGTGAGGTCTGATAAATTGCCTCAAGTGAGATAATTTAAGGTCCAGTGTGTAGTGCTTAGGGGGATAGAGGCTTCAGGCTACATTAGCTGATAATAGCATACATTTCCAACCCAACTGCTGGCAGCTGAGTTGAATTGTGGGCAATGATGACACCAGGTTTTGAATAGGAAGAAGAATATTTAGATTAAACAGACATCTCTTGTTTTTCTACACCAATTTTTATCTTTTTGTTTGAACTGTCAGGAGACGCGCAATGTTAAATCATTTGAGTACTCCTTTTAAGAACAAGTGTTGTTCCTTTGTTTGAATCATTTTCTATTTGGTGCAACTCTACTTCTGCATTGCAACATTATAGAGAAAAATTCATTAAAGATGTTGTCTTGAGATTGTCTCGATTCCCCCAACAAGCCAAACATGTTAATCCAGCTTTAATAAAATGATGTTGCTTTAGTAAACTGATGTTGTTCCCAGACAGAATTTGCTCACATTAGCAGATTGTGTTGAAATATCAGTGTTGACATGACCCTGGCTACACCCAGTTCAGAAAATGATATCATAATGTATATTCATGATAAGAGTATAAAAGCCCTGTAAGTACTCAGGGAGGGACCCACCCAATCTACTGTGCAGTCAGATCAGATGCAGAGGTTGGAAATAAAATTTGACTTTGCTTAGTAATTGAACTTTTAAAGGTGTTTAAGTACAAGATTGATACATAGTGTGTTGACTGAAAAAAAAGACATTAAGGTACAGTAAAACAACTGTATGTAGAAGATGTGTTAAAAATGTATGTATTATGAAAGTGAAGTTAAGCAAATTATCTAATATCAAACTGGGTTTCCCTAACCCTAAACGAACCTTATCCATAGCTCTGTCAGGTTTTTTTTTTTTTTTTTTTTTTTAAAGTATCTATTTATTTTCTTTTAATTTGAAAAAGCATTGTTGTCCTGCTGATATTGGTGTAATTTGGTTTGCTAATTTGGAGGACTTGTTTTGTTACTTTATCACTAGAATCAGTAGAAAAATAGTCTGGCTCACAGGATCTAGACTTTCAGAATAAAGCCTGTCATATGCTGCTTCCTTCAGACAGCAATACGCTTCCTGCATGCTACCCTTTTGAAAATTCCATTGCTTTATGCACCTAGCTTCCCATAGTCAGACCTATCTCCATACTTAGGAGTGTGTGAAACAACAACAATAACCCCAGAGCTAGCAACCTAAACACTAAAAGATTTTTACTGTTTAATGGGGCGTTTTCTTTTGCAGGAATTTTGCCATTTTTACGGTAATGCTCACCTTGCCACGTGCAAGTGTTCAACCAAAAAAAAGTCCCTCCTGACACTTGCAAGAGCACCATCACTGCATCCCAGGCCCAGCAATGCCCAAGACGATTGTGACTGGTTTAAAGAAATACAAGCTACCTACATTTTTTCCCCATAGTACAAAATTAGCACATGGTCAAACGGAAAACGCAGGCGAGTAGTGACCATCGCCTGTCAAGGCAATATTCATACTGAATGTAGGGAAAATTGGATGTGAGACACACGGAAATCAGTTTACAGGTGGGCTGTCTGTTAACGTTAATAATGGTTGCATTTGTTAGCTAGTTTGCGACTAAATACCGCAAAATATGATGTTATTGTACATTTTCCATTTTCTCACATTACATGCCTGTATCCTGAATCACTGCCAGCCAGGCAGCATCTCTCATGTGGGGCAGTTTGTATTTCTCACAGCCAATATCTTACAATATCGTCTGGTAAGACACGGCAACAATCAATATCTCCTCCTTTTTGGCTCACTCAGAAAACTACAGCCAATGACAGTCAAGTTGGGTCAGCCTCACATACTTCTTGGCTCTTGGTTGATGCTGCCACTTCAATGGTCAAAATTCACAAAAGCTGAACTCCATGTGATGTAAGGATGCAAATTTGCTTTGTCACGGGAAGCGTTTATTTGTTGTTGTTTTTTATTCTCCCCTTCGCTTGCATTTTATGGAAGTGAACAGGAGGGGAATATTGCCCTTATGAATTCAGCCACACCTGCCTCCAGCGCTGACACAATGCAAGGTAGGTCTCGCTGTATATTAGAAAAATAAATCATGATTGTCTTCTGCTACCCACCATCTATTAAAACTGGCACAGGTACACTGTAGATCTCCTCTTGGTAAGAGTAAAGAAAAATCAATAAACTACAACTACTTCTGATCTTATCAATGGTTTCAGTACTTCAACCAAAAAACAAAGTTCCCTTCACACACACACATATATGTATACATACATATATATATATATATATATAAATATATATATATATATATATATATATATACATATATGTATACATAGTACTTTTTTATTAGTCACAAACTGCTTGCGGTTGATTCATGAATTATTAGCATTACAGAATATGATACCCATTGACAAAGCAAGTCACAATCTTAAAGCTACAGACTGATGACACAGCTCAACAAACAAACCTGGTTTTAATTGGAAAACAGGTGCTTACATTATCTGGAAAGACATCTGTCACAATGATGGAAATTTCCACCAGTAATACTACTGTAAGTGCTGTGACTGCTGTTTGATAAAATGTTGAATCATTAACATTACACACCTATAGGTGTGTTGTGTCTGTTTTTTTCTGTATCATTCACATATCTCTGTACATTTCCAGAGAATTTTCAACTGCTAATATTTCAAGAAATAAGAAAGATATGTCAACTGGACCACAGTGTATGAACACACCATGGCCCTTTAAAACACACACACACACACACACACACACACACACACACACACACACACACACACACACACACNACACACACACACACACACGCACACACACAGTAAGGAGATTATGTATAAAGCCAATGTGCTTCTAGACGCCTACTGACTGACTGTTTGTCCTTACCCTTTCGTGTGATCTGAACTCTACTTGTCCTCTCGTTCTTCTGTCCTTCTTTTGTTCCAGTTTTGGTCTCACCACAGATGTCCTCCCTGGTGGATGGAGGGATGAAGAACAGGAGTAGAGAATGACAAGTTGGGTCCTTCTTCAGGACAAGAAGTGTAGAGAAACTTGTCAATCCCACTGCAGAGCTAAAAGAAAAAGAGTGACATCTTCATTTGTATCCTAGCCTCCTACCTCAGACCTTTTCCTCTTTATATATGTATATATGTATGTATATCTCCTGTGGCTTCTTTCTCCCTTTTTCTCTCTCTTCTCTTAACAGTGTGACTCTCTCTCTCTCTCTCTGCAGATCTTTGTTTTACTCCTTACTTTCAGTTATTTTCTCCTTCTCCCCTCACTCTTTCATGTGACGCTGTGCAGAGGTATAAGGAGTGAATGACTCCCTCCTCCTCGTACCACCCTCCCTCCCTCTTTCTTGTTGGTATTAACAGTGACACGGCAAGCTGCTCATTCACTGCCACTGATCCCTGCTACAGAGAGAGACAGAGAGAGAGAGAGAGAGAGAGAGAGAGTCAGTGGGGGGCGATGAAGTACGACACAGAGGAGGTTGTAATTAGACACAAAAGCACACACATGCACACGCACACATACAAGCAATTTCTTGGGTTGATTGCAAAACTTGAGCACCTTCTCTATCTCCTCTTTCATTCTCAAAGCATCATATAAGCAGTTGCCTCAGCCTATCTATCCCACTGCACTCCTTAAATTTAGAAATGCTCTGGGCTGAAAGAGGCTCTGCAGGTGAAAGATGAACAGACAGACAGTTGAACCATAATTGAATCCTTGATGACATCATGCATTGTTTCCTCAAAACACACTAAGTATAATAATGTTAATGTGCGTTATGAAGTTACAGTACTAAATGAGTTGAAGAACAAGGAGACAGCAACATCTAGTGGTGATAGTGAAGAACTGTCTCACACTGGAAGACAAAGCCAAAGATGACAAACATAACTGCTGTTACTCTGCTATCTCCCATAGCTCCTTTTTATGCCTCTGTGCCGGTGAGGGCTGTGGTCTGAGGCATCATGTTTTAAGTTTTTCATCCATCAGTTTATACATCTGTACATCTGAACACCAAAGGGTTCTTCGCTTTAAGGGAATTTTGTCTAAGTCGGCACAAACGTCTACTTGGACTCAACAATGAACTGATTAGATTTTGATGGTCAAAGGGCAAGGTCACTGTGACCTTGTGTTTTGAATTCATCCACTAATTATGACAAAATTCCACACATACGTCTGATAGGATGTAATGATAAAGTGATGACATTTTATATCCAAAAGTTCAAAGGTCAGCTTTACCGTGGCAACATAATGTTCTGCAAAGCTGTAACTCGGGAACAGAAGAGGAGACATTTGGTTGGATATTGAATTTGTGACAGTAATGTGGGTGTCCACCTTGAAACTGTGGTGATTGTATAGATTCTCTGTGTTGCTGGGTTGAAGATGTGTGTGAAGCATCTGCATTTTACAATATGTAGCTCCTTTCCAGCAACATTTGAAGCATTGTCAACTGTTATGTCTACATATGAGTCTGAACAGACATGGATGTTTGTGAAGACATACAACCACAAGGCGGTAACTCCAGATCTTCCTCTCTTAATGCCTTCTTGTATTATTCTCCTTTTGCCTCTCCTGTCCTTCACATCTCCTCCCTCTTTTCTACACTCCCACTATCATCAGATTTCTTGCAATCGATGGATATAAGCCTGTTCTCCTCTTGCTCTGACAGTTAAAGTGTGTTGGTCTATGTTGCGTATTTTTTTGGATCCCCGTCCTAACAGGATGGATATTGATGTTGACTGATGTCATGAGAAACAGAAAACCTATTGTGTTTAGTTAGGGTGAGATGAAAAGAAATAAAATACTCAAACACAATATCTGTCTTTGTCTCTTATTCCAAAGGATTTTTTATTGCTTGCAAACAAGAGCCTCAATGTACACCTGGGGACAATGCACACACGACTCAAGAGAAAATTTGTTACATGCAAAATATAATTCTTTGTTACAAACAGGTGCACGCCTAGGGTTTATTAGTTCTGTTTTTTATTAGACGAGGAGGGTGTAGACTCTCCCCGAAGGGTGAAATATTTTTCCTTGAGCCTCCCTGAGTGACTGGGGAAAATGGGAAAATGCATGACCCTCCCTCCACCATTAACAGCCCTTTTTGTAGCCAATATATTTTGACCAAATAGGTGTTGGAGCCAATATTTGAAAATTCAACTATAATTTCCGTTTATACAGTTTCTGGCCATGATAAATGGTGTGATGTGAGCGATTTTTAAAGAGAACATGCCTTTGACACCCACCGACGGGTTTTGGGGTTCAGATAGCCTAGTAGCCTATTTAAATCAGCAGCTGGGTGCTGTTCGATTTCACTGTCTTTTGTCTGTGCTGCTCTCTGCTCTGATTCTCACAGACACAGATCTATGTTATAAGATTTTTAGTTTTCTAATTGCACTAAATAAAGGTTACAGAAAAGTGTGCACACACTCAGGCCAGGTGCAGGATAGCACATGCTGTCGAGGTAAAAGCCGAGAATATCAGGAAATTGAATTATAGCTCCCAAACATTTAATGTAACTCAACATTCATGTTATGAGAATTGTTGTGTTAACATGCTAATGTGTTTATACCTGCCAGAAAAATACTGACATAATGATTCTCAACTCCCTCTCCATGCTTTGTGCTTCTACGTGTCCACATCTGAATGTAGCCTATGTCTGCACATATGAAAGCCACAGCAGGAGGTGGAGGAGGAGGAAAATTGCGGAGTTTAGCCACTTCCGCACCATGTGAGCTAAGGGGACTGAAGCTTATTTGCTCCCAGTTGGACCCACATCCTCCGGGATACAGCAGCAGCCCGGCTTGGCCGAGCTTTACATCCGCCAGAGGAAGCGAGATCAAACGATAGACAGAGACCAGAGTCCAGGGAAGAGGCATCAGCAGCTGGGTACACACAGCGGAGTCTGTCAGTGACACAGACAATCCGAGAGCTCAGACCAGCCGCGAACATGACTGCAGACGTGGCGGTGTCTCTGTCGATGCTTGTGGGGATCGTCGCGATGAGCGATGCGACCCGCAGGTTGTTGAGCAGGGCCCTTGCGGATACTGGGCTTGCTGTGTACGCCATGGAGCTCGTGTCCACCTTCCAGCTGTGCTGCTGCACGCACGAGCTAAAGCTACTGTCTGAGGTGGGCGGGATCGAGCCTCAGCTCGCGCTCACCTTGACGTACCTGGCGGCCGTTGTCCACGGGTTCACCTTCAACGGGGCCACTGGGAACCCCTCCGGTGCGCTCGAGCACGCCTACCATGCGAGGTTTTCAGGCGGATGCGCCCTGCTGCGGATTGCCTGCCAGTTCGCCGCGGCTGCCGCAGCGCGATTTGCAGTGCCGGTGATTTGGGGTATTGGGTTGTCGGGACTGCATGTGCGGCATAAGCTGCTCGGTTACCGGTGCATCAGCCCCATTCACGCTCCACTGCTCAAGGCCGCTGCCGTGGAGCTCGCGTGCTCTTTTGCAGTTCAGACTGCTATAACGCACACGCGATCGGTGGAGGCGAAATACCGCGTGCACGCGGTGGCTGCGGTTATTGCAACAGTAGTGTATGCAGGTATGACCGTGCCTTTACTCTATTCTGTTGTTTATTTTAACGTAACGTAATTAATTGATTTTATGTGTACTAATAGGTTAGATACATCCCAACTCCAGTGTTACTGATATGATAATGTACAAAGTCAGCCAATGAGAGTCTGAGATTCCGTGTCTTGCTCATTGGCACATGCAGGTCTCTGATTTCATGCGGTACAGTTTCCTCAGTTTCTAACTTGTAAAAAACACAGAACAAATGAAATATTTGAGATTTGTTAGGCATCTCTTCAGTGTGTAATCATGTGTTTTCTCTTTGTGGTGAAGGTGTAGATCTGTGATACTTACCTTGCTTTGCCACTTTTGCAAAATGACAGGAAGCAGGGGCCAACTAATAAAGTGCAGCCCTGCCAGTGAAGGTGTATGCAGTTGTGTTTGTAGGATTTGAAGACATTTGGAGCTTAGTATGGGAACCTCCCCAGCACTATTTCTTTTTTATTAACTCTGGTTCCTTAATTACATTCAAAGTACAAAATAATTTCCAGTGTGAATCAGTTTATTTTTATTGTGACTCAGAAAATGGTTTGCAGGCCACCCAGCACCCTAGGCCCGGACCGTGAGTATCACTGGTGTAGATACTATGACTGCAGTGGCTTTATGCAGATGAAATCTTAGAGGCCTGCTGATGCCCAAATGTGTGAAATGTATGAAGCTGGGCCTGTACATTACAATACACAAACTAATACATTTATGTGAACTAAAAACAGCCATTCAATATGTTACACCCAGTAAGTGATGCTGAAGGGCCTGATGTGTGCATCATTTACCTTGTGTAACAGTGTTTATACATAAACCTCAAAGATGTCCTCTTCTCAGAGCTCAACATCTGATGACTATCTAATTACATCTGTGACGAAATTTCCTGAAGTGCACAACCACAAAGTTTCTTGAAGCTTATCAACAATCTGACCAATCATAGCCCCTTTAGCTGTTGTCAAAGAACTGTCAGTAGTCTTTTTTGGCCAGGATAATAAAATAAATGAGGAACACTGAATGGGTCAACACTGAGAATTTGGAAGTGAGCTCAGCACTTAGCAACAATGTGATTAAAACTGGTTTCTTTCTTGCCCATCTTTTCTTTACCACATATAATACATATAAATCTTAATGCCACTGTACAACTTCAACTTGTTTATTTAAAACTTGTAAATGAGAGAACAGTGGCTGCAATTTTTGGCTTTTAAAAGTTCATTAATATATGTGTGTGTTTGTGTGTGTGCAGGTGGCAGTTTGACAGGAGCAGTGTTTAACCCTGCATTGGCCTTCTCCACACAGTTCCCCTGCAGTGGAAACTCCTTCCTGGAGTACTGCCTGGTCTACTGGCTCGGCCCGCTGTTGGGTAAGACCCATTGATGCACACTGATATCAGGGTATCTGCAAGCCTGAAAAAGTCTTAAACACAGAGATTTCTCAAAAACAAATTAATTAATTTAAAAAGGTCTTATTTTTTCTAGTCCGTTGTAGGGAGTAACATTAGTAAATTTAGAGTCCCTATGCAGTATGGAAAAGTACAGAATTTTATTTTTGAGATTTCTGGCTCTGGATAAGTATGGAAAAAAAAGAAAAGAGAGTAAGAAAAATATTTGTGTTTCAAGACTATTACACATCTTTTGTTTTTTACAATATAAAATTCTGAATTTGATTAATTGAGTTTTCGGTCCTGCCCCTCAGATAGTCCGCCACTGTTCCAGACGGAAATACTGTACTTATTAAACTAATTTTATTAAGCAGTTTGCTTCACATACAGATTGTCAGTGGTGGAAAAAGTACTGACATCTTATACTTCAATAAAAGTAGCAATTCTACCATGCACTAATACTCTCTCAGAATGTTATAGTATTACTGTATTATAACTAATATATATATTAATGTCTTTATCATTATAATGTTGCAGCTGGTAAAGGTGTTCATTTTAATTACTTCATATACTAAATATAATACATCAGTTTGTTGATTGATATTTTGAATTAATATTCTGAATCTGCAAACTAACTAAGGTTATAAAATAAATGTAGTGGAGTAGAAAGTACAATATTTGCCTCTGTGATGTAGTGGAGTTAAAGAAGTATAAAGTAGAATAAAATGGAAATACACATGTACCTCGAAATTGTACCTGAGTAAATTTACTTTCATGTATATCTTCACTGACTCACATTCAAATGTATGACACAGTGAAATATTAGAGGTGTAAAATGTCTATTTTCAAGCTGCAAGGCTCTTTGCAAATTGCCCTTATCTACCAAATTAAAAGTTTCTTTTCTTTAAGTAAATTAAATCTTTCCAAACATAAAAATATACTTTTTCCTCTTCTTCATCTCCTCTTTTATACTTTGGCTCTTCCAGGTATGATGAGCTCAGTGCTGTTGTTTGATAAACTCGTCCCTCTGCTGTCAAGGAAATCACCGTCTCTCCATCTCCCCCTGGAGACTAAGAAGAGGACATGAGCATTGCCGGGCAGCGTTTATAACCCAGAGTACATGTGAAGATGTTGTTACTGACAGACTGTTAACCTGCTGCTGATTTCAGTCATCACACGTTAGGAAAAAGTACAGCACTTATATGCACTTTTCTAAAGACTTCAAGACCTCAAGAGCACATCTTAGAAGCTAAACAGAAAACTTAACTCATTTAGTGTTTTTGTAGGCTAAATCTCATAAACAAGGCATGCAGAAATTGATCGGCCAAGTTTTACTTTACAAGGTGGTTGATCAAACACTAAAACCAATTGCTATGCAGTATACACTCATCTGATTTAAACATTTTAGACATTTCAACATTTTTGGGGGGATCTCTAACCAGAACCAGTATCACCCCCACAACTGTTCACACAACACATGGGAAACATCAATTTCTGTTACTAAAATATTAGTCAGTTTCAGTAGCTAACAAAAGAGTATGCCTTGTTTTTGCATGATCTTAAGGCAGATTACAGCATGTCAATGTCAAGTCCTGCAAACAAGTCTTGTAATTGCAATAATATACATTGATCCAAGGTTTTTTGTTAAATGTTATACTTAAGCTAATTAACTAATTATAAACTGAAACATTTCTAGGCCTGATGGAAATTTGAGAATTGGATGATCTTAGCGCAGTGAGCCTTGCCTTTATTTGTATTACACTTATCTGAGAAAAGTTAGTGTTATTGTACATATATATGTAATTCATGTTTATATACATTCCAGAGCCAAGCACAGTGTAGTAATGAACTGTACACAGGTCTGTGCCTTTGAATTCTCTGTAAAAAGTGGAAAGGCATTTTGAACTGTGAATTCAGTATTTTGTTGGACCCCATTTTGATATAAGATTCATTATCTGATTGATGGTTTATTTTAATTTCTAAATGGTGCTCAGTAGAGCTTAAACACTTTCTTGATTAGATAATTGACAGAAAAATGAGATTCAGCATCTGAATCTTCCTCTTCCTGCAACGAGCCAAACAGTGTCGGAGAAACACTGATTTGTGACGTGAAGATGCTTTATTCAGTGTATTTACTGGTTTTAATCACCTGGACCGTTTGTTTTGGGGAGGAAGAGACCTCTGAGGATAATTCGGATCACGGTAAAAAAACTCCTGAACAGTGATCACAGAAGGAATCCTAACTGGGATATCGTGTTTGGCACATGGGAGAAGTTTCTGCTGAGTGCAATCTGGAATCCTCAACCACTAGATGCCAATAAATCCTACACACTGCTCCTTTAACAGATCACAAGGGAAAAAAAAAAAAAAACTCATACAAAAACTATGCATTTATTGACAACTTCATACAAAGACATTTCTTCTCCTTGGCAGGAAAATCAGATATTAAATTGGTCATTAGGTACAAACAGAAACTCAGTATTTATTTATTTATTTTTAGTCAACAACAGCATCTGGGTATTTGTGGCTGCATCTCAATAGTCTACAGTAGCTGACTTTGCTGTGTACAACACACTTTATTCATACGACTTGGACAAATTAGTAGAGATGATGGTAAGCAGAAAAACAACAAAACAATACAACAGTGAGCTTCAATGCAGCACATAAGAGAAAATGTAGAAAGTTACAAAAGCCTAGTGAGATGACTTACATGGGAACATTTTTTTGTTTGACAAGAGAGTATAAGTCAGAGCTGAGAGCCTTAAAGAAGTGCGGTTGTCCTCTTCTCCAATCCCATGACGCAACACTGGTGCTTTGATTGGCTGCTGAGATTACTCCCATCTACAGAAAGAGTCAGATAACACACGTATTAACCAGACTGCTCAAAATCTGTCACATTCAACTTTATTTAAGAAAATATTTTTGAGGTTTTATCATTGTGAGTTTATTATTTTGCCGTTTGTGAAATCTTTTATTTCATGTTAAGTCTCACTGTTGTTGTTACCAGTGATCGACGTCTGCGTCCTCAAACTGACCAGCCTCCGTCGCTGCTGTATCCACCTCCATACCATCTGTCAACAACAAACATTCAATTTTAACAACACCTCATAAACAAGATCTTGTGAAATTAGCTTGTTTTTCATTTTCACTGCAGACTTGTCTAACAGAACACAACAAAGCCCCAATCATCACCATTCCTAAAAGTATTTTCTTTATAGACATTACAAATACACATCAGATGTAGTATATTTACACAAATCTGCCTTTGTGAATTACTGGATAATGTAAGGGAGAAGTTAACTTTATATTTAACAAAAAGAGAAAGCCCTAGTTCAACTTTAATCAAAGGAACTTGAACTAGTTTTAGAACCAAATGATCTTAGTCTCAGGGAGAGACTTTACTCTCTTTGTCATCAGACTGCTGTGTGAATCAAACCTTCAAATTCAGCGTTGGTTTCTTCAGTTCGGACCCCAGCCATGTGGTACTGCTGAGCGACTGACTGGGCTAACATCCCCTCCAGCCTCTCCAGCGTAGCCTGGCCCTCCTGCGTGAGTGCCGACAGACCCTCATCACAGGTGTAAAACGTCGGGATGTCAGCATGGCCGTGCTCTAAATGTTGGAGGAGAGACGGTGGTTATAACAGCAGAAATGTGTTTGGTATTGAATATACAGTAAAACTTTACATAAACTCTATTTAACATTAATAATCAGTATTTTAACATAAAACTAGAGGTTTAAGAATATGAAAAAGCATTCAGTGCCAACTTTCTGTACTTTGGGAGTTTGATTCTCAAGGGACACAATTTGTCTTATAAAGGTTCAACAGAAGTACTTTAGTTGTGTAATTGTGCAGTGATGATTGCTGGACATCTTACCTGCCTCTGCAACCAAAGAGTCCAGGTAACAAATAGGGAGAGACAAACAGAGACAGGAGGAGGAAGCGGAGTCAACATTTTGTACTCAGTCTACAGCATGTTATATTATTCTGTGTGCTGAAAAACTGCTTACACAAGATGTAAAAACGGATAAAGACAAAAGAAGGAGAGAGATGGCCAAAACCAGCTCTCTTTCATCACTGGCCCTACATTTATTTTGAACTTCTGTCTTTACCAAGCTGCTAAGCTGCATTTTTTTTTTACATCACATCATCAGACATCAGAACTTCATAATCAACAAGAAGTTGTCATGTTAATATCTTATGACACTGTTGACAAGTCGCTCATAGACTGATGACAACAGAATGTGTGTGTGTGTGTTTGTATGAACACTGTACATGTGTGTATTTATGCGTTTTTTCCCTCACCAGCCTCCTCTACGTCGTACTCTTCTCCTTCAAAGTCATTGTCAGAGTCGTCGTCTTCTGGGTCGGGGTGCAGCGCCTGGCATTCACACATTGCTGAGAACATGGACTCCACTGCATATCACACACACACACACACACACACACACACACACACACACACACAATTTAATTAAATTTAATTTAATTTCAATGATTAGGCTGATAATATCCTATGATTTTCTAACTGTCAAAGAACCCACGAAAAGACCAAACCAACAATGTGTTACTGACCACTGACGCAATGCTTGCCCGTGCACGCACCACACGGCTAAATGCTATTTTTAATGCAGCTATTTTTTTTTTCTACATGCAGCTCCGCGTCCCTCCAACAGGTAAAACCTATATAGAACTGTAAAAATGAGAACAATCTGTTTAAAATGGTTTAAAAGAATACCTCAAAGAATACCAGAGGCAATGTGATGCAGCAGAGCAACACTGTGAGTGTTTTTAAATTCCACATTAAAATAAATCTATCTAATCAATGCTTCCTGTTGTTGTTATTGTTGTGTGCAACTAACTAGCTCCAACCAGACCAGGGGGGTATTCCAGAAAGCGGGTTATGTGAAAACTCAGAGTAAGTTAACCCTGAGATGAGGGAAACTGAAACTCTGAGTCAATCACCATGGTAACAGACTCTGTGAACATAACCTGCTCGCTGGCAGGTTTTCTTCAATAAACCCTGAGTTTTTCTCTGTCTCCTCCCTCTTACACGCTGTTTCATTTCCTCATTCATTCAGTCCGTGTCAAAGCTTGTAT
>NC_065507.1:34419240-34430433 GCF_006386435.1 Epinephelus moara | reverse complement strand
AACTTTATGGTTAACTTATTTACACTTTCCTCGCTCTGACTCAGGCTCTTCTTTTAAAGATAAACGTGCACCGTCTGCTACACATGCATTGATATCTCTGCATCCACTGGATTAAAATGGAGGCGCTGTCTTTTATTTACCTGTTGCCATGGTGAATCGTGGAGTCGGAGCTCCATTGATCATGGCTTTTTATTGACGGCTTAACTCAGAGTGAACATACTCAGAGTTGACTGAACTAACTCAAATCAGCTGTTCTGGAACCGGTAACTCAGAGTTTCCTATCTCGGGGTAAATCAACTCAGAGTTCAGGGTTAGACTCAGAGTCTGTTGAACCTCCTACCTGGAATACCCCTCTGGTTCGTGGGCAGTGCAGTAAACTGAAGAGCAGCAAAATAAATCTATAGTACAGACGAAGTGATATCTGTTGTTAATCAATTAATGGTTAACTGTTATCATTCCCAGTATGGACAGTAACTCAGACAATTGTCTTTGTTTTTATCTTAGGATTTGTGGTTTTGCTAATATGATTAATGCAGTTTAAAATCCATCTGATCACTTGTGTGGTTTGCATGTTAAGCTGTAACTAAGTCATTAGAATGTTACCAAAACTGGTTGCGAGAGGGTAGTTATACGCACATCAAAAAAAGTGCAAGGCCGGCACAAAACATGAATGAAAAAGAGGTAGAGCCTGCACACTTAATCCATGCCACAAACTTTAATGAACAACGTTTCGATCCTAGAGGGATCTTCGTCAGGTCTGAATAACCAAAACTGGTTAGAATGAAAATATGACCCCAGCTCAAGCAGTAAAAAAATCTTCCAGTAAAGGATCAGAATCAGTCTGACCCTTGTCCTCAGTGTGATCACTCACATGCCACCTTGTCGCTGGGCACAAACCGAATCTCTGTGATTGGTCCATCTTCATCATCATCATCCCCATCGCTGCTGTCACTGCTGTCATCTCCTTCGTCATCAGCTGCTTTCTCTGCCATTTCTGCCTCATTATCACCTGCGAGGACAGAGGGTGAAAACATAGGAGTGACACACGCAATTAGAAACCTCCCTTTCTGGTTTTACATTAATCATTATGCCACACTGTGGTTCATATAACGGTGTCCAATTTTTTACATACATGAATAAAACACTACACATGGGTACCTTTCAGTGACACAAAAATTGAAAGTACTCATACAAGAACCTGTATGAATTCTTGTGCAGGGAAATATTTAGTTTCTGTGTTTTGAGTTCACAGACCCACAAACTCCCTCAAGAAACATACTAGAAACTAAATATTTTACTGCACAAGGGTTCAAACAGGTACATACAGACACCAAAGAATAAATTAAACATGTGTTTAGAAGAAGGAACTTTTAGTAGTGGGTATAACAAACCTACCATTATTTACTGACCTTAAGCAAGAAATCAGGACATACAGTAAAAACTGATAGATTGATCCTACAATACAATTTTTTCACTATGCGTCAGTCACCTTTGAGTTTGCCATTGACCATGACATATAGGTGTTCTTGAGGGTAAGCGCTGACGTCTCTGGAAATGGCATGCAGACCGATGTTGGGATATTCCAAGGCGAAACCCATCCCTGAGCCGTCAAACCACGACAGGCGCCTGCATAGAGGAAAACACACGTGAAGCTGACAGTTGTTGGTTCATAAAGGGTGCACAAACATAATGAAAGCTGCTTTTACAGGCTTTTGATAGTGGCAGGAAATAGAGGGTGATGACACAGTTGTAAGACCCCAACAAAAATTGAATATGTCACTTTTTTTAGGTACTTTTCCAGGCATGCAAAACAAGTCCTGAACAGTTTCCATAGCTGCATAAACGTTAAACCTTTATTTCAAATTCAGTGCCTGTTTTTAAGCATAACGTTTTAAAGTAGGAGCCAGTACCTGAAACTCTTGGGGCTAAGACCATTTCAAATGCAATAAAAAGAAAAACTAAAAAAAAAACAACTCAACAGTTTTGGTGTCTGAGTTGTAATGTTTTATTTATGTTAAAATAGCCACTATTTAAGGCAAAAATAAAAAATACGAATGTAACAGGTGAATCCAAACTTTTGAACGATAGTATAAAATTTCTAATAGGACTTTCAGGGTGGCAAATGATTTGTTTTTCCAACCACATGAATTTCTAATCATTATTTTGAAAATGTCTACTCCGGAAGTGGTTAGCAAGAGCAGTGGTGGCGATGTTGTCTGGCATGTATCTGTTATTGTTGTCGCTGTCCTACATATTGGTCACGTTTAACACAATATCTGCACAAAGCATTGCGAACATATCAGATTAAACACTAACCTTAAACTAAAACTGGGGGTTTAAAGACAAAAATAAGCGCCACGTGCATCACTTACGTTTCGGCGACGTACAGCGTGCCGCAGCCCAGCTTCTGGCCGTCAAGCACCGCTGTGGTGTCAGCTTGCTCATGCCGAACTCCCTCGGTGGGAGGACGGAGGTTTTTCAGTAAAACCATCGTCCCTGCAACCGTTAACGTCTGCGGACCCGCTAGACTAGAAATGGAAGAGGAAAGAAACGGACTGTGGTGTCTACAAGAAGCTGCGTGATCTATTTTGTGCCACACCAGCTTCCAAGTTGCTAGTTTGACCCGGGACAACTTCCCTGAAAATTAATGCTCGACAGCTTGAGGAGGATTTAAACTGAGAGCCCGGGCCGTGCGTTTCTTCTCCGGGGATTACTCAACCAGGCCGAGCCGTTCAGAGAATGAACACGGGCGGTGTAATGTCTATGAAAAATACACAAGTTAACCAAGTAATGTTACAGCTTGTGATGTTACCGGACGCTACTGCTCAGTCTCGACCTTTCGAAGATGGAATATCGCGACAAGATGTATTGATGCGGGGGGGGGGGGATGAATCACGTGACCATCACGGAGAAAGTGCGGTTACGTCTGTTTGTACATAACATCTCTATTCCCGTATCCACACTGCGCACAAAGATCTCCTCCTAATTTGAGTATTTTATTTTGAATGTTCTTGCCGGAGATATTGGTTCATTATTATCTCTAACTAGACGCCTTGGCGCTCATACAGTTAAGTTAGTAAATATTTGGCGTCCTCCTGTGGTTACTTTGCGTAACTACATCCCGTCTATTTAGGAAGTTTTATTGTGAAAATGTTTCCCGACATTTAATGTACTGTCACGTCTACAAGCATTTTTTTTTTTTTAAAGTTTGTTAAATAAGATTGGTTTGCATTTCCCATTCTATCATAAGAGAAGTATTGAATATTGTAAGTTAAAAACAAAATCCAATCCAAAATAAAACAAAAACAGTACTGGGAAAACAGGCTCATAAATAAATAAACTATTGGGAAATGAATGTATTTTGAATCAGTTGATTAAGGAAATTAAAACTGACAAAAATGTAAGGTTTAGGAATACTTAAAAAATCTACATAATGGTGATAATTGAAATTAAGAAATTAAACACACATAATAAACAAACAAGTGAATAACTATATATATATATATATATATATATATATATATATATATTGATAGATAGATAGATAGATAGATAGATAGATAGATAGATTGATAGAATTAATGAAGCCTACTTTGACTCATTTTACAGAAATATATTTAATTTATTTACATTTATCACTAAAGTATTTAATGTAAAGTGTAATGTGCTGTTATGTCTATATGCTTTTTTTAATTTAACTTTATTAATGAAAGTTAGTTTTTTATTTTGCTTTTTAACATAGTGTTGAATATTGTAAATTAAAGGCACAATTCAATCCAATACAAAAATAAAAAGAAACAGGAAAAGCACGGTAAGGAGAAAATGATGGATGAAATATTTGGAATATATTTTTAATGTTTTTGGGGGATTTTAAAACTGGAAGTACTTAAATATATAGGCCTAAATTATATACTTACTTAAAGATAAATACATTTAATGTATGTAAATGTTAAATGTAAAAAATGAGGTGGTCAGCAGGGTGTTTTCACGGCAAGTCTGTAAACCTGTCAAATCTCTCCTGAAGAATAATCCATGTCTCTGCTCTCCCTCCTTTTCAGGATTTGAACAAATGTTTTTATAAACAAATGATTTCAGGAATAAAAATTAGGCACAGACAGGACATGTGTTTGAGGAGATGCCTGGGATGTTGGTTTTAATAACTTAGAAAACATTTATGTTACAGCAATACTACAGTAACAGTACAACAGAGAAATGGAAGGAGCCACATTCACATCCAGTGGTGCCTGTCTGAATGCAGATTAGTTGGACTGAACATTTTAAAACCAATAGATTTCTGCCACAGTGCCTTAAACAGATGCAAACTGGGTTCAGTGGAATGATTGAGAGGTGTTGGCATAAACACACACCTTAATCTCCCCATACTGCTAAAACAGGTGGGGTGCTTCATCTTGCCTTGAAGAGTTTGGAGAAGGTTTTACTCTCCTTGGTGTCCAAATGCTGTGTCAGAGGATTTTCCATCATAACGACAAAAAAGAAATAAGGAGTAACAGACAGAATACTCAACAGGGGCTGCTATCTATTTTAAGTACTAAGAGTACAGTTGAGCTCATAAATGATATAAAATTATCCTGATGCTCAGGATGCTGCCCCTGCACTGCTGCATTACAGGGATTTTCCAAAACAGCCTGTTTAAAATCTAGACACATTGTATTTGCAGTGGGATCTTGAGGATAACACGTTATGTAAAAGTAAACAAGTTAATTAGATTCTGCTCAGGGTATTTTATCTTATCTTTATCTAATTGATGTTTTTTTCTCACAATTGAGTCCCACAACACCTGCACAACCTCAGGAAAGTACCTGAAAGAACATTTCGTAATTTAACCAGCAGTAAACTCCAGCCACCTGGAACCCACATTATCTGAGTGTGAGAGAAGGACCAGTATGTATGTACCAGTAATCCCAGTTATCAGTTCAACAATTAAATCTTACTTGATGCTTTTGGCAAACCGAGAAGTTCTTCTGCACAAATTCTGCATTTGTGAACCAAAACTAAACAAAAGGTTCAAACCTTTATGTAAAAATCAACTGATAATTGTCAGATTTTTTCTCAGTGCCTCCAAAGCTAAATATAAACCACTGATATAATCTGAAGTATAGACTTGATTTTTTATTTTTTTTTTAATCATTACAGTATGTTTATCAAAGTTATCGTAAAGGATACTGTCGAACAACATTTGACTAAAGTTTCAGATCTTGATCTAATAAATAAGATTACTGGTAAACGTCTATGAATTGTCGAGCTTTTGCAGCATTATAAGATTGGTACATACAGGCAACAGTAATTAAGTGCCTGACTCGCTAAAAAAACAAAAAAAAACACATCAATTTTAAAAGGGAACAAAAGCAGAAAAAATAAACCTCCTACTTATCTGACAGTTTCTTTGTATGTGTATCTTGAGTTTGCTTTTTTTATGTCGACCTTTAAAAAAATCTTTTTACATTTTATGTTCCCTGACAAGTGACAGAAGCATTTCTCCACAGATGTTAAAAAAATACTCTTTTACTGGAAGTTTGACCCTGAAAGACTGTTTCCCAACCGACGTGACCATAAACTGTGCACAGAATACACAAGTTTTTACTGTATAAAAGTTAATGTTTTTCAAATGAATTATTCAGAAGTGTCATTTGTTTTGTGACATCTTAAAATAAAGAAATATTAAAAGCCTCCGACTAGATTTAAGAAGATGCTAGAACTGCTAGAAGTGCGTTTTGTTTTCTGAAAACAAATGTGTTTATTGCACCTCAAAAGCTTCAAAGTTGAAAAGAAAGTGAACTCCATGACTTGGATGAAGGCCAATTCAAATATAATACTAGTTGAAATGTTTTTGGTGACTTCAGCTGATTGCCTTTGTTCTCTGTTTGGAACCAGGGCTCATATTATACTCTCATGCAGCGTGAGGCTCATTAGGAGAGACAACCAGGTGGTTTTGAAAATAAAGAGGCAAGAAAAATAAAGCACGAGCACATCGGATGTGAATCAAGAGTCGTTGTTGTTAAAAGTCAAAGTTCCAAGTCTTTTCTGATTTTGTTGAGTCTAAAGTCATCAAATTTGTGATTGATGTCTGACTCAAGTCTAAGCATTGTGACTCGAGTTTACACCTCCGGTCATCAGTAACTTTTAAATCTAACATTCTGTATTTAAAAGGGGAAATCATTAGAAATTCAGGGTTAGGGGGAGCAACATGGTATTCAGGGTTAAACCAGGCCAGCCTCTTCCCATTAACAGCTCACAGCAGGATAAAAGTCATTTAAAGCCTAAACAGTGATTTGACTGCATGAAGTTGAAGGAATTCTTCCATTATGCCAAACAAAGAGACCACAGTCAACCCTAAAATTTATCTGCCACTATTATACCAGATAAAACTGTGTAAATCCCTTCAGTGATGGTTATTCAGAAGCTAAGATGACTGGTAGAGAAAACAAAGTTGTTTGAGTGTGATCAGTAAATAAAGCTTTGTTCCCTCCTCCTGAAATGTTGAAAACCTTCAAAGATGTACGACACAGGGCTAAAAGTAAGCAGTATCCAGCTCTTTGCAACAATCCTGTGACATTTCCCCTGGTGAATGGGCTCCACGCTGGTCTTATTTCACACAGTCAACGGCCGCAGAATCTCAAACAAAACAAGCAAACCGTTGATGAACTCGCAGTTGAAACCTTATCGATCCACACATCACTCACAGCAGCATCTCTCCTCTGCTCCTTCATATAGAAAATATAACACTATATTTTACAAGAGGACTAAGAGATCAGAACATCTATTATCTTACAAAGAACAGCGTACAGGCAGAGTATGTACAGCAAACATGGACCCACCGAGCCAAGGTCCTGTGAACATATGGACCCAATGAGTGACCAATCTGAAACCGAACACTTTGGCTGTCAGACAGAACCTTGTTCAGCTCTAAACATCAAATGAATTAGGATTCTACATGTTACTGTTGATTTTCTTTACATCTTCCAAAAGTTTGAGCTTCATGCTCTAACCCCAGTTAGGTAACTGGAAAACTAAGTTTGAATGACAGTGTGGATGCTTCAAAGTCTATATTTATAGATCAGATATTCCTAAATCTGAGGACATAACTACTGAATTCTTTGCAGTTAACAGGATCACGAATTGAACAAATCCATCATAAACTGCCTGGGGGTCAGTTTTCCAAAATCTGTTCAGGTGATCCTTATCAATTTGAATAACATTAAGTCACTGTATTTAGCGTTCATTACTAACATGCTGCATCTACACCTTGGTAGCCATCTGGAAAATTGCACATTACAAGGGAGTTAAGTCTTCACAGCTGAGAGGCTGCAGGCAGAGAAAGTTTGGTGTTTCTGATAAAAAGTGTCCATCATTTAAGGTAAACATAATTTATAGAGTAAACTCTAGTGTCATGGAGTTTACCACTGGTATTAAGCACTGTGTAGACTGTACGAGTTGTTGAGGTGCACTTGAACGCACCATTAATACGGAGGAGGAGCTGGTTCAGTTAAACTACCTCAGTAGTTAGCATGTTGAGCTGATCATCACCGTCATATCCATGTAAAAAGGCTGTCACTGGCTGCTCTACATTATTTGTTTTATTGGATCACGATTTGCCCAGGATGACGGAGAAGCATCTCGTCTCAAGAGTCGATTCAGCCAAATTACTAAAAAAAACATTTTCTTACCTACTTATTTTTTCTTAAAGGAATACTTCACCCACAGAATTAATATTTGTACATCAGTTAGTCATACCGTGTTACCTTGAATTCCTGGAGAAAACTTTGGGTTTTTTTCCGCATGCCTCCACAGAAACAGAAAAACATATTGACTGATTTATTGATTGGGGTCCACATTTAACAACAGCAAAACTATATCAAAACATCAGTCTACAAACTCTCACACAATTTGCGCAGTGTAATCGAAGTCTCATTCATCCAGTCATATGCTCATTATTTCCCAGACAGGCAGCTCTTTTGGAGGGGGTACTGAACTGAACGTGAAACTTAACTATGCTTGCTTCAAAGCCAGACTCCATTAACAAAGCTAGTAATTTTACCTAGCTGGATACAGGAGCTGCTGGTCTACCACTGCCTCTGTCAGTTTGTTTGTGTTACAGTTACTGAATTTGAACTAACCCTTAAACACACTAAAGTCACACAATACAAACAAACTAACTGACAGAGGCAGTGGTAGACCAGCAGCTCCTGTGTTCAGCAAGGTAAAATTACTGTTTTTGTCAATGCAGTCTGGCTTTGAAGCGAGCATAAATTCACTTTCAGTTCAGTCTTGAATTGTAAGGTTTTAGAGCAAATCCATGTATTTGGGAAGTACTGAGCATAGGACTGGATAAATAAGATTTGGATTATACTGCACAAGTTGTGTGAGAGTTTGTAAACAGATGTTTTGATACATTTTTGCTGTTGTTAAATGTGGTTCCCAATCAATCAACAAGTCAATATGTTTACCGTTTTCCGTGGAGGCATACAAGAAAGTTTCTCTCACAAAATTCAAGGTAACACAACATGACTGATTTACAAATGATCATTTTGTAGGTAAAGTATTTCTTTAATAGTATCCAGCCATGCAGATAGTTTTGGTTTAATTTATGCCAGGTTTGATTAATCTGTCTGAGATTTCTGACACCACCCCCAACACAATGGACGTGAATCCTTTTTTAATTTGTGGTGATCACTGTACTGAAAAAAAAATGGCACTTCAAAACTTAACTCTAACTTAGAGTTAACAGTTTTTTTAGATTATTTTTTTTGTCTTTTATTTTAATAGAGAGAGACAAGAAAGATGGGGAGAGAAAGAGAGGTATGACATGCAACATATGCCCCTGTTGTGGTTGTGATATACCCCTTAACCCCTTAGGCTACTATTTTTCCAGTATAGCACCACAGCAATGAAAACACTATTGTGAGGACCATTGTATTCAGGTGGAGGAAGAAATCTAAGAAATCTCAAAACCCGGACTGGTAGATAAGAGTAGAGGTAAGTAAGAACTGTGCTTTTATTATGGGGAAGTCTGGTCTCTCAAACCATCAGGTCACAGGATCCAAAGTGTTCGATTCAACACTGACACTGTCCTTGGCGGTGGGTTATTAAGTGCTATGAGAATGATGAAGTGCTTTAGGTTGAGGTACACTACAAACAGACTCCTGTGACCACTTCAACCCGCCCCAAATGGGATGAACCCTCATCTATCATAACTATCACCCTGCCACATGGACCCACCACAGAGATGTCTGTAACTCCAGAGTTCAGGGATCACAATGACCTCCGGCTGTGTGTGAGTGCATCCATTGAAACATGAAGTGCTGCCAGTCCTGGTGCAAAGATGCCTTTGGTCCGGCCGGCCGGCTGTTAACGTTCCAGAAGTGACGACAAGTGAAATGTCATGAGCTTGTGTTGTGAATTACATTATGTGACGGTGGAGAGCACTCTAACACAATACAACAGCGAGGAGGAAGAGCAAGACAGGAGAGTAAGAAGGGGAAGAGGTGGAGGGAGAGAGATATCCAGTTTCAAAGGTGGTTTGTGGGTAAAAGGCCTGACAGTTAAAACAAAAAACAAAGAAGCGAGCGTTATTCACACAAACACAGCCATCATGACTGTGGACTGTTCTGGACAGAGTTTAATGAGTCTGTCTGGCCCTCCTCCTCCTCTTCCTCCTCTTCCTCCTCCTCTGGATGTAAGGGGCCATTGTGCCTGCCCTGCCTGCCTGATCCTGCACTGTCTCTGGGCACAGCGGGACTTCCAGCCCCAGGCTTCGCCGGGCCTCTGGAGGTCCGATGTCCGTTTGATGGAGACAGGCTACGGCCTCTCCCCTTTTCCTGAGTGTCACTGTCGGCCCTCCTCTCCCCGCCTGAACACTTCTTCATCGTCGTCGTCTTCTGCCTTCCCTCCTCGTCGTCCGCCTCCTCCTCCTCCTCCTCCTCGTCTTCCTCTTCATCATCATCAGAGTCGATGCGGTTGAGTCTTTTACGGACTGGACGATCCTCTTCCGATGATGACTCTGATTCCTCTGATTCTTCCTCATCCTCATCATCTGTTGAAGGTCGCCTTTTTTTCAGCATCTGAGCGAGCCGTTTGCGTCGCTGCTGTGACAGTATCTCTCTCCTCTTCCCCCTGCCCATCTTCTCCAAGTCTTCCTCTTCTCTTTCTGTCCTCCTTAACCTCCTCCACTTGTCTTTGTCCTTCTCCTTCTCTGATAGTTTCCGTCTCAGCCGCCTCCCTCTCTCTCTGTCATCCTCGTCATCCTCGTCATGTTCATATCTCTTCCCCTTCTCTCTCGTTCTGCGTCCCCGGAGATGTTCCTCCTCTCTTCTCCTCCTGTTCACTCGTCTTCTCTGGTCATCTTCCTCTTCATCTTCATAATCATCATCCTCCTCTGACTCTCTGGAGGAAGGCGACACTAAAAGAAAAAAAAAGGGTAATACTGATGAGGGGCACTTATATCATCCTGCTGACCCTAGACAACAAGAAAAACATGCACAAAAGGAAGAATTTGATAAACTACACGAGTAAGCATTACAAATCCCATTTCCAGGATTTTTTCATAGCTAAAGCCGCTACACTGGTCAATTATAAGATCTGTTTTCTCGTAGTGCTGTGGGAATTTTATCCAATACATCCTTCACACAGATATAATCTGTGTTCAACTGATGGTGAGTGAAGAGTTGTTCCAACTAGTATGCTTGCTCAGAAAGTGATTTGTGAGAGGAAATGACTGTAGCTGCTAGCGGTGACTGACCATTGCTGTAGTCACTCGAGAGATGCTCCTTGCGTGGTCTGCCACGGGGTTTAACCTTAATCCTCTTGGCGGAGGCCCGGGAGTTGTCAGATGATTCAGACGTCTCGCGGTAGTTCACCTGCTGGCGCTGGCCACGTCTCAGACCCCGCCTTTTTTTGTCAGTTTCACTGTCAGTCATGTCGCTGAACTGATCCGAGCCTGAAGAGGACAGGGACAGTGATAAATTTACAGATTACAATTTTGATAATCGATTACTTGGTTCCAAAATCGATACTCTCTGGTTACAGTTTCAAAACGACTTGCTCTTTTTCTCTGTTTTCTGTCATTGTGAACTGAATATCTTGGGGTCTTGGACTGTTGGCTGGACAAAACAAGAAATGTGTACGAAAAAAATGAATAATATATACACATATATATATGTATATATATATATATAT
>NC_065507.1:34377516-34418938 GCF_006386435.1 Epinephelus moara | reverse complement strand
TATATATATATATATATATATATATATATATATATATATACATATACATACATACATACATTTTGGCAACAAAAAGTTATACAATTTGTTTACCCTCGGCGTGCACTCACCCATTTCTTCATCACTGTCTTCCTCCTCCTCCTCTGAGGAGCGCCTCCGCCGCCGTCTCAGCCGTTTCCTGCCCCTGCGTTGGGGCCTGCTGGGTCGGTGCTTAGGTACGCCTCTCACCGCCCGTCTGGGGCGGGTCCCACTGTCCAAGCTGCCCATGTCGCTGCCCGCATCTTCATCTTCATCCTCGTCATCATCAGCCCCTGACGCACCAAAGTCTTCATCCTCTGAGCTTTGAGAGGGCAGAGGACAAAAAAAATAAGCCAGATGGAAACAAATGCATTTTTAAAGAGAGAATAAGAACAGCAGAAGAGAAATGTGTGTATGTGGATGTGTCTGTTACCTGTTGCTGAGCATGAACTCGTCTTCACTTTCTGCTGCGGTGCTGTCACTCTCCAGGTCATTCAGTCTCCTCTTCTTCCTGTTCCTGGCCGAAGGAGCCTGGCTTCTGATTGGCCGCTGGCTCTCCTTTCCCTCCTCTGACAGGATAGTGTTGATGTCTCTGCCTCGACCTGCTTCAACATTAGAACAGTCCCAATAACAACAGTAAGTTGAATCAAACATTAAGCTTGGGTTCTCAATCGTCTTGATGGGGTGGAAATGTGCTGCATCAGAAGCTGGAATAAGGCTGTTGTTTCTATAGACCAAATCACAATGTTTGTTTACAATCAATTCCGGGTAGAAAACTCAGCGTCATGTACATAAAATCAAACGGCGCTTTAGTTGGTTAGTTGATAGTCACCTAAAAAGGGCCCACCTAAAAAATTCAACATCAGTTTAAATGTACGCTATATTTAGAATATTTTCAACGCTTTATCTTGCCGTTAGACATCCTTTTCTGACAGGGAACTGAGGTTGTTATCTCAAAGCCACCAGACTCCATTGACAAAAATAATTTTACTTTTATCAAATGGTAAAATTAAGCATTGCTGATCAACTGTGTTGCAGAGTCCTGCACGGGTCCAGTTTTCAAGATCCGCCCCGACCCGACCCGACCCGACCCGACCCGGCGACGTACAAACCCGCACCCGAACCGCAAACCCGCGCATCAGGCCAATTAGTACAGCAACCCGGTCCGACCCGTTGAAACACGACCCGCAGCCCGACCCGTAACCCGGATTTAAAGTAATCATGTTGGGTCATATTGGCTGAATATTGAACAGCATATCGCCACAGTTAAGGTGCCAGTAAGTAAACAACGACCTGAATGAAGCAGCTCTCACAATAAAAACCTGACTTCAGCTCCATCATCAACCCTCTGTGTTCTTCTCCCATACGAGTGTAAAAGCACTCGTTTGTTACGTTTAATGCTTTTAAACTTTTAATCTATGTAAAGGAACTTTACATGTGTAATAATAGACTTACTTTCTGTCCAGAGCGACGTTCAGCAGTTACGAGCCGTCACGTGTTTTTAGAATCCATCGAGGAGAGAAGTAATCCATCAGGGAAACACTTCAGAAACATTATAAAGTGATAGTTGTACGTTTTATCCACTTATTTCTCAAATACCTAAATAATTATTTACTGTTTTGGAAGCGGCGCTTGTTAGACGGTGGCAGCCATGTTGATTCTGTCGTCCAATCACAAATTGTGTTATTAGATGGTGAAACGCGTGTAAACAGCTGAACCAATGACCGTTGCGAAATAGCGGAGGCGATCCTCAGAGAGTAAATAATGACCAAGATAGTTATCTGTAGTTTACCGAACTAATGACTGATGTGTTTATCTAAAACCCGCGATCCGACCCGCATGTTATTTTTTCCACCCAGATCCGAACCCGGGAAAAAATGCTTTTTTAAAAACCACCCGCAAATCACCGGGTACCCGACCCAGTGCAGGACTCTGCTGTGTTGGCTATTTCCCACCTCAAAACTTTTTAGAAACACCAGATCATTTGTTGACAGCCTGCCGCCATATTGTTTCCTGTTTCAAAACAGACGAGCTTGCCTTACGTCAACCACCAGCACGAGCGTTTAGTGCAGTCCAGTGTTTTGCAGCGCATCTTTGTAGTGTTAGGTTTTCTACCTCTTGAGCAAAAGCAAATGCCACATTCCTTTTACTGTTTTCTCTGGTCATGTAGCACCAATGTTTTGTCCTTCTACTGCATAGCCAGCCTAGTTTTCTGGAAAGACCATCTTTCTAGCAGTTAAGTACTTCTTTTATTGCATCTTTTCCTGCCAGATGGACAGGGCTTCTAAGGAAAGGATCTCTTGAATGTCATGATGTTTATGCTTATGTTAAGTTATACAGACACTGTAAACTGTGGTTCAACTATTTTTTTAAATACTGATGTATTCATTAACCCCAATACTGGGCTGCAAACCCTCTCTGAATACCTGCTGTCTAAGAAATAGAATAATAAAAGTAGAAATAAAATAATAATATTAATAGTAATAATATATAAAAATAAAATAATAATTTATAAATGTCTGCTTGTAATGCTGCAATTCATCGTCAGTACTCATCACTTCTTCAACAACATGAAATCTGTCCCATTTCTTTAACCTTCACACCATCCACTCACCTCCACAGAGGTCTCTGATGTCCTCCTCTATAGCTTCATCAATGGCATCGTCAAAGTCATCAAATCTGCAAAACACACACGCACGCACGCACAAATCAGATGTTGATAGCTTCTGTCTGAGATTTTGTTTTTATTGTGAGAACATTCAAATCTTCTGGCAAATATGACACACAGTCTAGTCATTTCAAAGGGAACCAATTACGCCTTTTCATATTTTGTATTTTATATATAGTGTTACCATGAAAAATGTTCATGGCCAATGTTTCAAATAATGAGGTAAATGTATGTAAAAGTAATCTCTGTGAGCAAATACCTCAGGCTTTAGACCATTCTGAACACTGACGTCATAGTGGGTGCGGTTACATGATGGCTTCTCATTCAGAATGAAATAAATCTGAATGAAATCATTCGGAAATAAAGTTTTTCAAGGTAGTTTACATGGGAAATATTCATTCCGATTGAAGGTTTACACAGGAGATCAGTTTAATCGCCTTCATTTGGGTCTGCGCAAGGTTTGGGGCAGGGAAGGTTTCTGATTGGATAGGGGCGGGGTGGATGTTACATGTACCAGAAGAAAACACTGTAGTCCTCGCTCCGGATAACAAGATGCTTGACGACGGCGTTCTTAGTGCCTTTTTCAGGCTTGTTTTGCTTATATTCTTGAAGCAGCAGTACGACAACAACCTTGTTCTGCTAATGCTTCTTCTGTTGAGGAGGAGAAGAGAGGTAGAAGGTCGAAGAAGGGAGATAGAGGACCGTGCTGTGGCAAATGGAAACCGGTGAGTGCAACGAGTCCGACTGCTCTATTTCAGCCCGTTGCTATGCACGCTGTATATGTCATCGTGCCAGAGGGGCAAGGAAACGAGCATGCGCAGAAAGAACGGAATGGCTGGAATCGGGTAGGAGGTGTATACAAGACAGAAAAATTCTTCCATTCGGGTTCTGAAAAGGAATATTCCACCCCTGTGCACCCGATTAGATTTTCTTTTGGGTTGGCTGTTTTCATTCGGGTTGAGGTGTTTACAAGGAGCATTTCTATTCGGGTAGGGCTTCCAACCCGAATACAAAAGGAATACATGGCTCCATGTAAACGCACGTAGTGTGTCAGATTTCTTTATATGGTCATTGACTCCAGGCATGCTACTGCAAGTGTTTACATCATGTAGCCTACACTGCTTTATGAAGCTACATGCTAAAATCAGGGAAACATGTAGTATTGGTTGCCACTGTTGAAATTTCTCCCTGAATTCAGCTTATATTCATGGTGCAACATGTCCATTTGTGTTTAGAAGCATTTATTGGTTGATTTCTCCATGGTAGAAAGTGCTGCTATTCTCTGTTATTCCACCCAATATAACAGTGCAGATACAGAGAGATATGGAAACGCTGACCAATCAGAGCAGACTAGGCCTTTTCAAGAGCAGGATTAAAGAGACAGACACTAAACAGAGCTAAACAGGGTGAATACAGGGGCACGTTCAGTCTCAAAATGGTGTGCACCGTTTGTCTCTGGTATTCCAGGTTGAACGACACATTTCCTTAAAATGGTGTCAAACAGTGTGCAGTGGGCTTTAGGATAGATTTTCTCTCGTTTGGTGGGTGTGTCTGAGATGTATCCAATCAGCAGTAATGTGTATATAAATAAGTACTGGGTATGTCTTTACCTACTATGCATACAATTTTTGCTTTATTTCACACAAACTTTGGCAATGTAAGCATGTTTTCCACGCCAATAACAATTTCACTTAACAGACCTAAACCCTGCTGTATTAAAGCAGCTCTTATCTTTCTTGCATTTCACACAGCATTTAGAAAAAATCTGAACATCCACAACTCCTGCCTCCCTCCAAAGTCCCATCTCCCTCCTCCTGCAACTCCACCTCCCTCCAAAGGCCTACTCCCCCCTCCTCCATTACGTCCTCATTACGTCTATGATAGACGTAGGCGTTGGCAAGGTAACGTTAGATACATGGAAGAGGAGAGTGAGTGTAATGTTACAACCAAGACAGTCAAACGCAACCCTGGAGTTTTAAAACTCAACCGGAGTCAGTGATGACTGATGAGTTTTAGAATAAGGTTACAGTGCTAATGTTGAATAGTAGCGTTAACGTTACTAGTAAGTGGAAACGCACAAGGAAGGTAACGTTAATGTTTCAGAGGCTACGCTACAGTAGGATAACGTTAGCCATTAGCAACTGCATGCTGTGTTGTCATATAACGTTATATGTTGTATTAGAAGCAAACTAAACATAACGTTACCTGTCCTGCACAGTCAAACGCAACCCCAGAGTTTTTAAACTTATCCGGGATCAGTGATGACTGATAAGTTTTATAATATAACGTAAACGCTAACGTTAGATAGTACTGGTGACTGGCAACACTGGAATGTTACACGAGCGGTTACGTCAGTCTAGTCGGAGGCCTCCACGTGGGGAAGACAGACAGGACGCTCGGCCAATCATGGAGATTTCTTAAAACCATATGAGAATGGTATAATTATGAGTTTTTATCTCTGGTGGAATTCACTTACATTTTAGTGTGCCATCAGCTTATTAATAGCATTTTAACCTAAACAAAGAAAAGCGTAAAATTTCCACAAAGGTAAGTATTGCTTTAAAAGGCAGTGCACCTGTGTAACACAACAGGGTGTCTAACGCACCACCATTTCTGTTTAAATAAAAGTTATGCTACGTTTTGTCAGGGCTGAACGTAGCCCATGTTTTCCAGCACAGACAGTAGGAGGAAAATAAAGTGTTTTTTGAACATTAAAGCATGTAAACATGTTCTAGCAGGAATCTTAAATAAAAGTGGGAACCTGAAAATGAGCATAAAAGGTTCCCTTTAACCATTTCTGTTCACATCTCTGATGAAGGCAAGTCATCACACATTTCATGTGACACTAGAAAACTGTAGTTGCAATGCAGATATAATGAAGCATTTCAAGACCCCCTCTGGCACTGTAAGAGGTCATAAAGTGAATGATAGAACTGAAATATGGACTGGTATGTCTATTCATGCTTTTCCAACAATCTTATCAACACTTGCTGGCAGTAGTGTTCCAAGGAACACAAGAAAGGTGAAGTCTGTCAGATAATGTAAACATAAATGTAAACAACTGAGGTTTCAAATTAGTAAGAGACAAATTGGCTTTGCAGATGTTTTACATACATTTGTTACACCTTAAAGATACACATGATGAGACACACTAAATGTCACATAACTTTGTTTACAAGAAAACCCCACCTGTACATCAAACTTCCACCAGGCCACACCCACCTGTAGCTGATGTGCTTCCTGGTTCTGGTTGATCTCCTCCCCAGATTTTTGCTCTTTTTAGGATCTTTCTTTTTTGTCGACTTTGCTGACTCCTCTTCCCCCTCATCTCCCTCCTAAAACAGTCAGGACAATTCTTTTTAATGTTGCACAGCAAAATATAAACTAATGTTTCTATTACATCAAACAGATGGCCATGTTAGGTTTCAGTTTGTTTCACAAGATTAGATGGTTTAATGTTTTCATTTCAAAGGGCAGTTTTGAATTGCATTTCACCATCTGTGTTCTTTATTGATCTCAGAAGCCCCAGGTAGAAAATACAAACACCTGAGAGATGCTGCTGCTTTCCTTGCGACAGCCACTGTAATGCTACGACTGCAAACATGGGCAAGCTTCTTTGCTCAGTGTAAGTAAATCTAAGTGAAACTTAGATTTTAAAATAAAAATTTCTGGCATTAATAACATGTTAAAACTAATAAAATGATGCACTAAAGTAATGTGAGTATTCCCCATGTGTTTAAACTGACAGGGATAATTATAAAGCTGTGTGTTGAAAATGATGTGGTAAATTCTTTTACTTATTTTACTCACAGGTATTATGTTCTCCACACTGATTCCCACGTACACCAGCCGTTCCCTCCTGGATGGGCAAGGACAGATTAGGGTAAAAATCCACATCATTTTGACTTTTTCAACTCAATTCAATTCAACTTTATTTATAAAGCGCTTTAAAACAACCACAGCTGAAACAAAGTGCTGTACATAGGAGGTCATAAAACAACAAAACAGCGAGATAATAAAAAGCAGTTAAAAACAAAAAACAATAAAAACAACAACAAGCAAATAAAAACAGAGCGAGGTCTCATGCTGGGTTAAAAGCCAGTGAGTAAAAGTGGGTTTTAAGGTGGGTTTTAAAAAACAAACAGTGAGGAGGCCTGTCTGATGTGCAGAGGTAGATTATTCCACATTTTTGGAGCAGCAACGGAGAATGCACGGTCTCCTCTAAGCGTTCGCTTGGACCTCGGTACCTCAAGGAGCAGCTGATCAGCTGACCTGAGGCACCGGGCAGGGGCGTAGGGGTGAAGAAGCTCAGAGAGGTAGGGCGGGGCGAGGCCATTTAAAGATTTAAAAACAAATAAAAGGATCTTAAAATGAACTCTAAAGTGCACAGGCAGCCAGTGGAGGGAGGCCAGGATGGGTGTAATGTGCTCTCTCATTCGTACTCCAGTTAGCAGACGAGCGGCAGCATTCTGGACTAACTGGAGACGTGCAAGGGAGGACTGGCTAACTCCAAAATAAAGTGCATTGCAGTAATCCAGCCGAGATGTAATGAAGGCATGGATTACTGCTTCAAAGTGCTGATGTGCAAGAAAAGGCTTCACCTTCGCAAGCTGCCTGAGGTGAAAGAAACTCGACTTTACAACTGCACTAATTTGGCGGTCCAATTTAAAATCACTGTCCATCTTAAAACTCAAGTTAGTAACAGTAGACTTTGCATAAACTGCCAAAGGACCCAGATCAACAGGGGAGGAAACACAGGAGCCGCTGGGGCCAAACACCATCACCTCTGTTTTTTTCTCATTAAAATTTAAAAAGACTTAAAGACTTTTTTCAGAACATTGATCATAGTCTGTGTGTTTTTGGATCCCACACATTTTAACGAATGAATTTTCAAATCTTTCCCACAACTTTTTCATACTCATGACTATATGGGGATACAGCCATGCATTATTAAACACACACTTCCCAGGCATTTGCAAATAAGTAAACTGCTGGTGGTTGCTAATTTTCTCGTTAGACATTTCTGCCACCAACTAGCTGCATAATTACGCCCATTGCCAGTAGACCAGAACGGCACACGCCCCTTTTTGGCAGATAGAAAACCAAAGATCAAAGAGATGTCAATGCAATTTTACTTTGACTTATAATTTTTAGACGTTTGTATGCATTTATTTCTTGTTAAACAAATGTTTGTCTTATGGACATGTCTAATAATTGTTTTGCAACCTTGCCTGAACCTGAATGTATGTGATATCTTAATAAATGAAGGTTGATCTCCCCAAGGTTCATTGCCCCACTGACAGTGAATATTCAGTATGTGCATCGATCTCAGTGTGAAAGTCTTGGTTAACCAGCAACATAACTGCTTTTCTGCATTTTCCTAATTTTTTCCTAAAGTGACTGACAACACTTTTCTTTTTTCCAAAAGGGGTGCAGGCTTGGCGATGACGCAATGTCAGACTGGTCCATGTGTATCACATAATAGTGGTGATGTTCCATAGTCATGCAATGCTGCACCTGATTTGAAATTAGTAATAGAAGGAATGTATTTCACGTAATGTTAGACATGTTTTGGGAATTTAATGAACATATTGACAACAACCAAAACGTTTCCAAAAAGTTGTGTTAATTCCAAACCATTTCCAAGGCTGGAAAATAGTTTTTCTTTTTTCATAACTTTAAGAGGAATTTCATGACCGTGGAACCCATGTGTGAGTGTGTGTGTTTGTGTGTGTGTTTACCTCCTCTCTGCTCTCTCTCTTTTCTTCAGAGCACTGTCCAGGTTCTGCAGCTGCTCCTCCAGTTTCTCACACAGCAGCTTCTAAATGAAGGAAAACCAAAAATACACAAATCAAATGTTGAAAAACATCTCCTTTAAAATGTCTTGTTTATTAGCGAACCTCAACACTATATTAGTATCACTGAAGTAGTGTAGTAAGGTTTTTGTGTTGTACTGTCACGGCATCAAAAACAATACCCAGCCTTACAGTCAATATGAAAGCAAAACTCTTGGCAAACTCAGAATCAAACCATCAACAACTTTAAGACATTACTGACCACAAGGGTAGGGAATTAGAGATTTTTAGTTTTATTTAATGACTATTTGACATCAGATAGGTATTATCACCAAGATAGAAGATCAGATGTGTTTTATGTGTGTCACACAGCTTACATGTTGGCAGGGTGGGCAGAACCACTCTCCATCAGGAATCAACATGAGCGGTGGCCGCAGGCAGGCAGTGTGGTATCCACTATCACAAGAGTCACAGAGCAGGATCTGAGGACAAACACAGACAGACAGACAGACAGACAGGCAGGCAGAGTCAGCTGTGATAGAAACACTGTATTGAACTCCACACAAACAACAAACGACTTCAATACTTTTCATTGTAGCTTCACTTTGATAATGTGCAATGGGAATTTGTCATTACTGTCGACATTTCATAGAGTACTTAATCCAAACAAAACAATACGATTCCAGTTTATGCCTAAAATGTTGGATTGGATTGAGGTCAGCTCTGTGCAGACCAGTCAAAGTCTTTATAGACCTGCCTTGCTTAGCATTAAAAGATAACTTTGGTATTTGTTAACCTGGACCCTATTTTCACATGTTTTTGTGTGCAAGTGACACTGACAGGCTCATTTTGTTATTATTAGTGTCTGATAACATTATGGAAAGA
This sequence comes from Epinephelus moara, assembly GCF_006386435.1. Classification (NCBI taxonomy): domain Eukaryota; kingdom Metazoa; phylum Chordata; class Actinopteri; order Perciformes; family Serranidae; genus Epinephelus; species Epinephelus moara. The sequence goes on along the minus strand of NC_065507.1, from coordinate 34,409,572 downwards.
TCCCTACAAAATTTTAACGTTTTTCTTAACCTTTCACAGATCCAGTCTGTTTGTTACTGTGTCTAATCAAGTTTCATTCAAGGAGAAGTCTCAATCTGAAATCTTGCGAGAGGTGAATGGACTTGCACTTGTATAGTGCCTTTCTCGTCTTTTGACTACTCAAAGCACTTTTTACACTATGAGTCACATTCTCTCATTCATACACACATTTACATACTGGTGGCCGAGGCTACTGTACAAGGTGCCACTTGCTACACAGTTTTAACACACTCACACAGCCGTCGGGAGCAATTTGGGATTCAGTATCTTGCTCAAGGATACTATGACATGCGAACTGGAGGAGGGATCGAACCGCTGATCTTCCAATTATTGGACGACCTGCTCTACCTTGTGAACCACAGCCATTGACTTTTTGCAGGAAAAACAATGGTGGAAATGTTAGTGAGAGTTGGGGTGCCGACAAGAGTGTGCTGTGTTAAAGCACTGAAGGCGTACTTCAGTGTTATCCAAAAGGTTTCATGGCTGAGTATTTGGCTGATTTCGATAATGTGTAAAAGATAGCGAGATTTCAGAAAAAAGACTTTTCTTGTCTCAGTGAAAGGATAAGAAAAATGTTTCACTTCTCTGTAGGGTATTTTTCATAATGTTGTCAGACACCTATAGTAACAATCTGAGCCTGTCAGTGGCAGAAATAAGCACTTTTAGTGGACATGCATTGATAGTGCATATTGCCCCGAGAGGTTACATTGCAGCCTTTTTCGCCACTGCAGCTGCAGTGGTGTCTTTCAATAACAGATCAGTTTCAAATACTGTTGTATCCATTAATCACTCAAGACACAGTCAGACACAGACACATCGAACCAACATTAAAGAAGTAATGCCTCTGGTCGTCTATGTCTCAGCCAATAAATTGCACTTGAACACACTGCAAAGACAAAAGTGAGTGGCCAACTAGCAAGTACATTTTGTGTCTGTGTCAGAGGAAACAGCTCTCCATATCAGCAGGCAGCTGTAGTCTGTGTGTTATTCAAAAGGGGAAACAAGAATACCAACAGGATGGATTCAAGACACTGGTTAGCCAGTTTGCACATTAACAATACAACCTGATGATGAAAGAACAAAGGGTATTTACTGTGTGCTAGCGAACAATAACACAACTGTTTCTGCTTAAGTGCTCAATGGCTAAAAAAATAATCTTATCTAATATAACAAGTTTGCTTCAGTCTCATGCCCCCGTGACTTAAGCTGTTTGTTTGCTTTCCTCACTTCCATTTCTCTTATGGTGCACTGAGCTGAGCTGCCAATCAAAGTGATTTCACTAGGTGATGGACTCTGTTAGGGCCAGAGCCGATTCAACATACTGAATCAACCAAAAAACTCGTGACAAGGGCTGACTAGTGCCAACTGTGTGCAATACACTGCAACAACTAGGATGACAGACACTCACCAACAAACCAACACTTACTGAGGGCCCAATGGTGGCTTGGTGTGTCACCGCCCTTAGAAATAAAAACATGGGAAAATAGGGTCCAGGTTGAAAAATACCGAAATTGCCCTTTAGGATTTCCCTTAATTCAAACCATGAGGCCTTGCACAAATTATAATAAACAGCCACAGACCACAAGTACTCAAATATATGTGGACAGGGGGTGTCCACTTACTTTATCATGTGTATAATAAAGAAGTGATACAGTCTGTGACACAATCACACTCTCTCCTCTCTCACCAGTTCAGGGTGGTTGGGCAGGCCACAGTGACTGCAGGCATCCTCACTGGGAATCTCCTCTGATTTACAAGATTCTTCTGAGTCACTCCCTCCTTCGCTCTCCCCCTCTGCTCGTTTCCTGCCTCTGTCCTCTACCTCCTCTCCCTCATTCAATTTGCGTCTCTTGGCACGAATGTTGGACCATCGGGGCCGTCGATGCCTCCGTTTACCCTGAAAATGAGAGAGAGAGAAATAGTCACGTAAAAAACGATAAAAAAGAAGTTAAATCCAAGGTTATGTGTTCATAGAATGTTCAGGAAGAACATTTAAAAACTGATTACCCTCTGTTTCCTAATTTGCCTGACAAGTTCTGTTTTTCTGTCTTTCTTTGTAGTTGAGCTCTGCTCCCCTTCATCTTCTTCTTCTCCCTCCTCCTCCTCTTCTTCTCTCGTTCTGGTAGGCAGTGCCTGTTTTTTTTGTGGTTTCTTTCTCTGGCTCTCAGCCACCTTTGAGCTCGGCCTGCAGGTTGGCAAAGCAGATGATCTTCAAGAAAAAAGGTGTAGATGGGACTGAATTTATTGTCAAAATTAAATCAGCTGTATTTGAGATTACAATGAACAAAAACAAATAAAAACTTTATTCTGTAATAATAGTGCCCCGGTTAATGGATCTATATACATACCTGCAAATCCTTGCAGATCTCCTCAGCGGCCTCCCTTCCTCGTGCACCTCCTGCTCCCTCTCTTTCTCCTCCTCCATTCCCCCTTTCCCCCTTAACTTGTTTCTCCGGTGCGGAGGAATCTTGATCTTTAACCTGATTCCTTCTTTTTGGAGCTCAGAGGAAGCTTCCTCCAGGGGACCCTGCCTCTCCCCTGATCCAAGCCCAGTGTCCTTCCCCCTAACCTGGGCAGTCGACCTACCATTGACCCCATCTCCCTGCTGGTCTGCTTTTTGAAGTGGAGCAGTGCTCCCTGATTCTGCCTCCAACTTTCCTGAAGTGCTTTTACTCTTTTCATGGTCATCTTTGCTTCCTTCTTCTGCCATGGGGCACCCAGACACTTCTCTTCTCCTCTCCTCCTTTTCATCCACGTTGTCATCCTTCTGTTGACGACTGCTGTGCCCAGTTTTTGTCCCCCTGTCTAACTGCTCCTCTGTTATTTTTTTACTCTGGTCTTCTGCTGTCTGTCTTTTGAGGTCCTCTGTGGTCTGTGACAGTGAAGACACACTAACAGAATCCGCTTTTTTCTCTGAAGTTTCAGGGAGTGGGTCAGATTTTAAAGATGGCAAAGGTAGTTTTCTAGCTGTTTGAGCCTCCATTGCCGCAGGAGGAAGATGAGCAATGGCAGCTGTTGCTGCAGTCTCCCCTTCAACCGGCCCCTTCCTTACCAGCACTGATTGCCGGCTCATCTCCCTCTCTTCCTCCACAGCCCTGGAACCCCAGTGGTCTAAACTGGGCCCATTTTGTTCCTGGTGCTCAGCACTGGGGGCTCTGTGACGCTCAGATGGGCTACGGATGACCCCTACATGACCTACAACACCGACTTGACCTATAACTCCTATGACTCCATTTTGTCCCTCTTTGTGCGGCAATGGGAGAGACGGTCTCCCGTTGCTCAATTCTTGCCTCGATGCAGTGACCACTAGTTGCTGCTGCGGTTGTGAGGCAGACGGACCTCCAGGTGGCGCTAATGAGCTCGTCAACTTCCCCTCTTTTCCATGACTGTCCTTAGTCTGGATCACTGAAGGGTTACAGACAATAATACTACTGCTGGTACTGTTGTTAAGGTGGTTGCTGTGGTAGCTCTCAGCAATCTTAAGCTCCCTCTTTTTCAGTGGTATCTTGGCTTGCTGGTTGCTCCTGACGACTGCCCGTTCAGCTTCCTCCTCCTTGTTCATTTCCTGTTTTGTTACAGTTGCACCTGGTGCCATGACGACAGAGACAGCGTTTTTGGGAATGTCAGCATCCCTGGATTCTGATTTGATGACGGTGGTGATCGTGCTCACACGGTTATTAAAGACAGCCAATGATTTGTGGTCCATCCTCTCTATTTTCACCTTAGCCACAGTGTTTTCCTGCTTGGTAGGCTGCGTCTCCTCCTGCTTTATCGCTGCAAAAACAAAAAAAAACAAAATAATTATGCTTCTAGAAACAGTAGACAGGAGGGACAGAGCACAGGGAGCAGATGAGGTAGTATAAAAACTAATTTGCATCAAGATGAGAATCAAATTACAAGTAGTGTCTATAATAGGAGTGTGGATGTTTATCAGCCACTTGAACTGGTAAGCAAGTATTACTATTAAGGCCATTTTCTATTATTCTTGTATCTGGTAGATAAAATAATCTGGCTTATAAAAAAGTGGATGTAGTGGATACTTTGACCCGATTCACATCACTTTTCCAGTGACAGAAAAAAAACTGAAAGGTGTCCTGGTGCCCTGAAGGTTTAAGACACTGACCATGTAAACACTCGTAGTTTGTGTCTGGTTATGGTCCTTTATGGCATGTCATTTCCACTCTCCTTCTCCTCTCATTTCCTGTCAGCTCTCTACTGTGCACTTTCTGCTAAAGCCAAAAACGCCCTAATATTGTGTCATTCAGCTCAACACACCAAGGATGTATGCACCAGATTCTGCCATCTATACATCATCTTTCAGATTATTTAATTTACATAATTCAAGGGTGACTTTCTCATTAAACAAAGCATAAACGTAGAATAACCAGCTTTTTTTTTTTGTCAAGATACCTTGTAATAGGGGTCCCTCTTCCTTTACAGGCTCAGCCTTCTCACTATCAGCGTGTTTCTCTGTGGTCTTGGAGGGTTCGGGCTTGGTGCTTCCAATGGCCTCATCCCCTAAGTCATCATAACACACACACACACACACAGATGGAAGACAACGGTGGAAACATTAGTGAGAGTTGGAAAAATGGAGTGCTGGAAAGAACTTGTGTTAAAGTACAAAAAGCACTGCTTAGTGCTGTCTAAAAGATTTTCAATGGCATGGCTAAACATTTAGCTGATTTCAATAATGTGGAGAAGTCGCAAGATTTCAGAACGAGACTTCTCCTTTAACGGGACTCGACGCGTTTTTGGACAGAACAGTTTTGGGAACTCCCTGCCCACTGGGTAGCTCACCCAAAAACTACATAGCTTCAGGGCTCTTTTTCTGTTTCTATTCACACCACCAGTAGGAACAATTAAGTGATGTATGTACTGTTAGCTGGCTGACAGTTCATATAGCAATATCACCTTTGCTTTGAAGAGTCACAATTGCGTTGTATTTACACCAATCACACAGACACAGAAATAGAGTTGTGGTGAAATTCTTTTGGAGTAATGTTTATTAATAATATTCAAGCCTTGGCAGACTGTAGTGCAAGTGAGAAAATTATGGAGAGCATCCACTGAAATTTGAAAAAAGTTTGCCTCACTGCAACCTACTATCAATTCAGAAGTCTGTAACTCTAGGATTTTCAAAATATGCAAAATCAATTGACATGTATCATCGATCATCTATCAGTTAACATCTATATATCACAAGTCCTTATTCAAATGCTACCAAAATTGGCACAGACAGTCTTTGGATACTTCTGTTAACTTCAAGATATCTTGGCTCTTCGTTGCATTTATGGACATAAAAACCTCAACAGTGTTTCAACTAACTTCAGGGAGAGAAGATGATGAGAACTAACCTTTTGGGGGGGAACAGCCACTTTTAATATTTTTTCTCTCAGTAATAATTTCACATTTTTATCGTGATGTATGTAACATCATCATTATACATCAATCCACTGATGATTTTAACATGAGATAACATAAACCCTACAATTTAAATAAATCACTACTCATTTGCCCAAAATACCTGCATCTTTCTCTTTGGGACTGGCACTCCTGGATCCAGTCTGATTCTGGTTCTGGTTCTGGTCCTGGTCCTGATTCTGTTTTGGTTCAACTTGGGCCTTCAGCAGTTCCAGAGCCTCAGCCAGGTCGTTGCGAGTCCTGAGAAGACAGTTTGTATAAGTGTCTCAAACAAGAAACAAAACTAGAATTACCACCCCACGGTTGTATGCCTCCGTGCACCAGTCAAGTTGCAGTTACAGTTTACATCCATGTCTGTGAAAACATGGATACTTCACATACATCTCCCCCCCAACAGCACAGATGATCTATACAGTCAGCAAAGTTTCAGCTTGGGCACCCAAGATTAGTGTCACCAATTCAGTATCTGACCATATGTTTTCCCTTGTCTTCCTGAGATATGACATTCAGAAATGGCCAGAACAGTGTTTCATGCAGAACATTATGATGTCACAGTAAAGTTGACCTTTGACGTTTTTGATATAAAATGTCATCACTTTATCATTTTACCCTATTAGACATTTGTGTACATTTTTGTCGTAATCAGCTAAATAATTTTTGAGTTATGGCCAAAAACATATATTGTTAGGTCACAGTGACCATGACCTTCGACCTTCAACTACCAAAATTGAATCAATTTATTCTTCGATCCAAGTGGACGTTTGTGTCAAATTTGAAGAAATTCCCTTGAAGTGTTCTTATGATATCACGTTCGAGAAAATGAGATGGATGCAAGTTCACAGTGACCTTAACATTTGACCTACGACCTACAAAATCTAATCACTTCATCATTGAATCCAAGTAGATGTTTGTGCCAAATTTGAAGAAATTCACTCCAGCTGTTCTTGAGATATTGTGTTCACAAGAATGAGATGGATGCAAGGTCACAGTGACCTTGACCTTTGACCCTTTATTACAAAAATCTGATGAGTTCATCCTTGAGTCCAAATGAACATTTGTGCCAAATTTGAAAAAAATTCCCTCGAGGCATTCTTGAGATATCTCGTTCACAACAATGGGGCGGATGGACGGACAGACGTATAGACAACCCGAAAACATAATGCCTCCGGCCACGGCCATCGCTGGTGCAGAGACATAAAAACAGGAGAGCAGAATTTGAAAATACTTTGGGGTGAAGAGACCAGACACTGCAGCCCGTTATCCAGCAGGGACAAACAATCATTTTAGGAGAAAATAAGTGAGGAGGCTAGTTTAAGATAGCGTTAAGCCAAGGCTGACATATTATTGTTTTGTTGTAATGTGAACCTGACCAAATAAAATAAGAAAAACAACATTTCTAAGAAAATAATATTTAGATTGTAAAAAAACTATAATTTTCACAGAGACAACAATATTAATACATGTGACTGTAGCCTGAGACACTGGTGCCACCTATTTACACACAATGAGAAGTTTGTCCACCAGAACAGTAATACCTAACAATGCACTTCCAGGTAGATCCGTCCAGATCATCCTGTTCCTCTGTGTACAGTCGGATGTTCTGCTCCTGGTCCAGCTGAAGCCAGTACATCAGGCCCTGCTGGTCTCGACCTATAGGCTGCAGACGCATCTTCTCAGGGTCCTCCTCATTAATCGCCATCTTGAACTTTAAGTTGTCATCAAACTGGCACTCGCAGAGATACTGAAGGGTAAAGGTGTCAAAGGAAACAGGAGGAAGTTGAAGGGGGGAAGATATAACAAAGACATTAATAAACTAGAGACCATTTAATGATTTGATCAGCAAGTAAGGATGCACCGAATATTCGGTAACCGAATATATTCAGCTGAATATTGCAAAAAAACACACATTCGGTATTCGGTGGAATAAGTGAAAAGCAAGGCCGAATAATAGCGGCGTGTTTTGATAACGCAATCAAACAGCGTGCGGTGACGGACGGCGTATAATGTCGGCAGTGTGGGGACATTTTACTCCGTCCATCACCGCACTCGCATTTGCGACTAAAAATAGTTTTGTGTGGGCAAAATTAATCATTCAGCCCGCTGTGTGAGTACAGATTTCAACCAGCAGCAGAAACGAAACGGCGAATCCCGCCGGTTGTGGGTTGAACGGGGGTCACTGACACTGACAGGAATACGTATTCCTGTCAAATACGGCAGCGCATGATAACGGCTTACCGACGACGGAGAAGTCCGGCTCCAGGTGAATAACTTGTTGTCATGACTGCCCAAAAGTACCTTAACAGCCGAGCCATGGCAGCACACAGTATGTGGCGTGTCAGAGGGGAAACAAGCCGTTTACATTTCTCTCTTTGTGGCAGGTAACGGCCCAAAAACCTCACCGCACTTTAGGGACTGTTCTTTACTTATGAAGGGACTTGTCAAGGGAGGAGGGTGGCTGGTTGATTTTTATTTCATTTGTTTATTTTACTTTGATCCCCCCTATGTTAATCACTTACTGATGCTATTTTTGAAGTATGAATAAGTCAATATATAATTTATTCTATTGAAATATCAGTGATGTATTATAGAAAAGTGATTTATCTTTTTATAAATGACAAAAGGCACATCTGCCTCATTTTCGCTGTGGTATCGTGATACTACTCAGAACCGTGATACTTTCACTGGTATCATACCGTGGGTCCCAATTTTGGTGCAGTGACAACACTAATCTGGAGGGGGTTCATCTGCAAAAACGAATGAAAAACTAAAAAACGGCATTTGGTATTCAGTACTCGGTATTCGGACAAGCGTTTAATGTTATTCGGCTTCGGCCACAAATTTTCATTTTGGTGCATCCCCATCAACAAGCCACAAAAAGGCAATCCGAACTTAAAACGAATGTGAGCCTGGTGCAGACCACAAACATCTTCAAACCCTGCCCTTATTGTGATCTCAGCTACACAATTGTAAAGTTTTGTGACTGCATTTTGCACAGTTGTGATGTTGGCGCATTGATAAAATCTGTCCACAGACAAACAGACAGCTGTTGCATTATTGCAGCTATTAAAAAGATCACTGACAACATTTACATGCACACCAATATTCCACTATTAATATCCTGAATTTGATACGGGTCATGTAAACAACATACTCCATTAGAATTTTCCAAAGTAGACCTTTTTCCTAATTTAGCAGTTTACTTTAAAGACATTTGGGATAGTCTGGTATTATTCTGGTTTTATGAGCATTCTTTAAAATGTATACAGAACATTTAAATCTTTGCAAAACACAGCATCTTGTCTGTTTACGGTCAGCTCTGTGCGTTGTCACGGATACGTGTACACAAACCAACTTGCCAACAGCTTGCAAAGCTGGATGAAGATGCATGGCCAAAAGAAAAGCCCACATTTCTGGTCAGAAAAAGAAACACCTATTATACATTATGAAAGATTTGGATATCAACAGCTTTTTGCATATGCACAATATCATAATGTCGTCCTTTCCAATAAGGTGGTTTAAGAGATGAAAGAGGGGGGACTGTGTTTGCATGGTCCAACAAGGCCACAACTGGTTGGAATTTAAAAAAAAATGCTATTTTGACACAAAGAAGCAATATTGCACAAAATATAGTGGCTCAAGCCACTACACTTTACATATTTTGACGTGATAAACAAAATGTTAGGGCAGGTTACTTGGAGTATGCACTTCTGCATGTAAACAGGAATATAAATAGAATATTCATTTTCATTAGCCATGCAAACAGCTTTTTAGGAATACTGTCCTTTTTGCAATATGGGCAGAAACTGGAATATTTTGTGCATGTAAACAAAGTCATTGTGGTTGCTGCATTGACTGCAGATGTTTCAGTCTTTCAGATATACTTATAACAATGAGTAAAAACATGGCATGTCATACTTTGAGGATGCATGACTTGCACTCCATGGACATCTCCTGGTAGCCCTTCTGCTCCAGCTCCCATGCCCAGGTACTGTTCAACTCCTGGCAAACCTACAGGTAACAATGATTAGATAGTCACTCCATACAAGCCTGTTTGCACAAGTTAACTGTCTCAATGCTGATATGTTTGGTTTAATCTTTTCTCATCTGCTGACTACAAAACAAGTAAGGCTCTAAAGTTAGTGGGACGTTAACTCTATTCAAAGCTCCACAAGGTCAGAGCTTTCTGTACACATACATCCTTGTTATTGTCCTGCACTTGATGACAGACAGGGGGCTGTAACTGCATCTCATCCATGCTAACGAACACTTCCTGCACAGTTCATCTTAGCTGTGGGGCGTGGTCACAGATGAGAAACTTGAGCGCAAACCTGAGAACTGTCTGTTAAAATGCAGTAAGAGAGTACTCCATCCAGAGACAGCTAAACTTACTGATGGCTTGACCTCTTCAGTTAGTCATGTTTAATTATGTCAAGTGCAGTTCAATTGAAATATAAAGCCAAACACATTACAAACACACACATAGATGGAGCCCTCACCTTAGCCAGGTATTTTTCCCAGCGGTCAGCAGTCACAGATCTCCCCAGTTTTCTGAGCAGCTTCACGTGGAGCTCCACAAGAGGTTTAGGAACTGGAAAGCACACAGGATGATCAGAAACCTAACACTGTTCATCTTAATTTTTCACAAGTCACTACAAGACCACAACAAACAGTTGTCCTACTGAAGTGCGCAAATGTAAAGCCAGTCAAGGAGTTTTTTCTGTAGTTGACCCCGATCTCTTACCTCCCTGTTTAGGAGGCTAAAGGGGAAAGATAATTTCCCTATGGAAATTAATCATATCACAAAACACATGAATAGGATTTCAATTTAAACACTGGCACTTTTATTTCATTTTTTAGCAGCTGTTGAAAATCAGTGAACCACTGCTGAAAAAGTAAAAAGGAAAATGACATTTATGATTCCAGCCGAGAATGTGAAATAAGTTCATATATACTAAAATCGCTAAGGTTGTACTGTAATCTCTGGGAGCTCATAAGCCAGTTTATTAGTGCAATTTAAATGCCTTGAAATAAAAAGAGACACACTAACAGTATCAACATTTTTTTAAATAAACACTGCTCAGTGTTTCTGCTTATAATATGCATTATGACATGGTCATTTATTTAAACTGTTTTATGCACTAAAAGTATTGTTAAGATAACTGGTGAGGTGCTTATGAATGTTTTATGTTGTTGACTCTGTGCTCGGTAAACAGATGTTTACTTTGTCTGTGGTTTTCAAAAATGCCCGCAGTCTCGCAGTTACATGTTTGATTTTCAGGAAAACATTCTACCTATTTTCCTATTCTAATGTCCGCCCCTTGGATAAGAGGTTCCCTGTTATCTCCCATATACAGTATAGTTGTGTAAAAGTAAACACAGTTGTGCAGATCAAGCTTAAAATTAGGTATTATATCAAATACACAATTGTGACTGCCACAGTCAAACTCCTTGTTGAAATCTAAAAAGAAAATTGCAGGATCATCTTCAAGGAGTTCATTGTTTGGCTTAATGTTATTGCTTATTCTATGATTCTCCTAGAACCTGACTGACATTCATCAATGGTGTTTTCCAAATCTCAGACAACAAGCTTAGGTTAATGACAATATCTCATAGTTGTTAAATCAAGTGATCGGCCGCCAGTAATCAGTAACCAGTGCATATTTGTGTCATTTGCATGAGATATTTATCAGATTCCTGGATTGAGGCATTTTATCGCAGACAATTCATGCTAGACTTCAGCAAAACACACCTTTCCATCCCCATCTTTACTCTTTCAATCCATTTTATTTTTATTAACGTTGAAATAAATTATTGTTGTGTCAGGCGTTATGTTAAGTCTTTCATGATACTGTTAAGACTGTTCTGTGTATTTGTAAGTACACTAATAACTAAAAAATACAGCCTTGGGACTGGACAGAAACATTTTGAAAAGGGGGCTGTAATGTGTGATCTAATGTGAGACTTTTAAGGAACCCATGAAATTATAGGAAATTCCAGCCTTCTTTGCTGACATCGTGAACTGAAATTTTCTACTAATCCCGAAAAGACAAACACGGGTGGTCAATGCCCGAGTCTGAAACGGCAGAGAAATATCGTAGATAACGTAACTACAGCATGAATATTAGCTGTTATGACTAACTTCACTCTACGTAACGTTACGGTATGGAAGCTAACTAAACAACAGAACTAACGGTTCGAGGTAAAACAAGCTAGCTATCAAGCAAAACTGTCTCACACGGTTCGCACAGCAGCTAACACGAAAGCTACGAGTCTTAAACATCTCTGTCTGATGGACGATAACGCGGCAAATCAACTGTCCGTGATGTACTCTGACTAAAAGTTGACGAAATTCTTGATGCTAGCTGGTTAGCCAGCAGCCAGGGTCCCCATTGCGCCTGTGCAAATTTGACAGGCACTCTACCAATGGCCAAAAAATAACATCCCATGCTATTAGCTAACACTAATCGAGCACTTTGACAGTCTTCTAAAATGCACATCGAGAAGGGAAAAACATCAACACATATACACAGGGGACACGGATGCCATTCCAGTCCGAGTGCCTGCGAGGCAAGGCCGGTGAAAAATTACACCTGACAACACTCCGGAGCTAGCTGGTTGGCTGTGTGTGGTCACTAGGCAGTGCTGCATCATGGCTCCCACACCAAGTTTAGCGTTAACAAATCAATACATTGACAACATTATCGACGATCTGCCACTCGACTCTAACTACACTTACTCGGGGTAGCTTGCCAACATTTTTACTCCCGTCTGAATCCGTTTCTTCTAACTTTAGCACAAACATAGTCCCAAGTGTGTGGAATTTGGAGTGGGGCTAGCTTTATGTTAGCAGTCTACGTTTTCTCCTGTCCAAATATTTCCTCAGAAACTTGGGCAAAAAACAGTTTCTCTTTCAAGGGAAACTGACTCTGACTCGGGCCAAAATGTGCTACAACTGGTGAAAGAGCACAGAAGCTCGCTGACTAAACTCCCGATATAATGCTGCTCTGCCGGGCCACACACTCTACATTTTTCGTCATCCTCATCATCCTCACGATGATGATGATGGTGGTGATGATGATGATGGTGATGGTGGTACTGGTGGACCCCTTCTCCTTCGGTTTCAAGTGTCGCAGCTTTCTACCACTTCTTCGCCCCACCACCACCACCGCTAGCCACCGATCTCTCACCTGTCGTTGTGTCCCGCAGATACCTCTCCATCTGCGGGAAAGTCATCTCGGGCAGATCCAGCACCGCTCCGTATCGCTCCAGAAACGAACAGACCTCCGCGAAGCTCGGGCAGAGCGCCGGGCCGGAGCTTCTCACCACCACCGGAGCAGCCATCTTTCCAGGCGGAGAGAAACAGGAGGGGAGGGCTCGCTGCTTGGATGCGACTGTGTGCGAATGAAATGAATGGAGGGAGTGAAGCATCTTACCGGTGTCAATTCTGACAATACGAACGCACGCGGCTTCCGGCTACGCCTTTTCAAAATAAAACAGTCAGGAGGCGTGCAACCGAAAGTAAAGCATACAGCCGACCACTTTAAGTTCTATGGAGTTTCTTAACATCATTTCCATTACATCATAGTGTTCAGTGTTAATATTTTTAATTTTTGTTTCCCAAAGACAGTGATTTCCAAAATAGGGTGCAGGAACCCTGAGATGTCCGTGGCACTCTGTCAGGGGTCAGTGAAACGTTTTCAGGTTCAATAATTAAATCATTATGATATAAAGTATTTTCCCAAAAGGCCTCATAGTTCAATAAATACAATTTCAGGTTTAAATTATAATAAACCCCTTTTCAACCACAAAAAACATCAAGTTCATACCAAATATATACCTAGTGTGCTGTGATACTTAGTAACTGTGATTCTGATAGGTTATCCTACTGTGAAAATCCCAAACTGTTCCAACCCTAGTTGAGATCTTGTGAATATCTTTAACACGTCTAATAACTTTCTAACACGTTTCTGTCCCCGCCCAGCATATTCTGTGTTTAACAAAAGCTCCTGACTGAAAAACAATGAAGAACCTTTGCTATATGATACTCATACCACGCCTTTATTTTAGACAGACAGTCTTTCCTTTTCCGGTAATATTGTACATATTTTAAGAAACTTGACGCAGCTGCGAGAAGTTGGGAGGACCAGGGAGGGCAGAGCGAGAAATGCCCAGAATCCAACGCGATGAAGCTACATCAAAAATATCTAAATGGTTTTGGTTTTTATTCCTCAGACGTTTCTTAAATAGACTGAGCGGCCTCGTATATAATCACTTTTCACCAGTCTCCATTAAAAAATACAATTATTATGTGTGAAGGTTGGATTCAAACTGACAATGAAATTGTATTTATCGTGATTTGTTTTTTTATGTACAGATTTGGAAAATTAATACATGAAGCATGAGCCCGTCTGTTCTGTACCCCAGTACTACTGTCCACTGCATGCTGCGTAGATAGTCACGCTGCCCATGAGGATGCTGCCTTTAGGGACTGTTGGAAATTTCAGCTCATCAGAAGAAGAAATCCCAATTTACTCGAGTTTCTCCTTTTTTTTAAAACAGAACAGCGTTTATACTGTCTCTTTCTCTGTAAATAAGTTCTGACACTATGGAGCAGTCCTGAATCCCATGTTGGGAATCGCTGCTTTTGAATGCTGGTCCCAATAAAAGCTCACAGTGACTGTTAATTCTTCTCTACCAAATCTTAAAGCTGTTCTGCAGGGCAAATAGAGAGGGATCCAGAGGGAGGATGGCACCACTTGAATGCCAAACATATATTTGGGGATTAATGTTGTCAAAATACTGAGGAAAAATAAAAGAAATGCAGGATTGCAAACCACCCGACAATAACAGGAACCAAAACCTATTATCACTACAAACAATAACAAAGAGAAGAAGCCAGCTTCACCGTGATTGTATTGCCTGTGATTTGTTCTGCGTTTGTCGGCTGTTGTTTTTTAGCTTGGCCTTGACGAGCATGGGATAAATATTTTAGAGCACCGGGAAGTGACCATAGAACTGCAATGATTTGGGCATACGTACAATAACAGAGAAAATCTGGTAACACAAACCAGGACAGGCAATACAGTCACACTGGAGATGAACGTTTGACACTGAAAGCTGAGTGCACAATATGCCTGTCACTAACTTGGCTTTATTCTCAAGAGCTCTGTTTTTATGCCCCTGACAAAAAGAAAAGATGTTGGTTTGTTCGTGTTCGTTCTTCCAGAATAGTGGTTTCCTAGATTTGCAAATTACTGCGTTTCAACATTTCATGCGTGATAATGACAAAATGACTATAAGAGTTTCTTGTGTAGTGGTGAAGTGGACGTAAATTTACTGAAGTACTGTGGGCCTACTGCAGTGCAACAGAGAGTATTTTCATTTTATACTACTTTACACCTCTACTTTGTACTTGAAAAGCATACATATATCGTACTTTTTACTCCAAAACATTTTTAATAGCTCTAGTAACTTTTCAAATCAAGATTGTACATACAAAACACATGATCCGTTTATTAAATATGATCCATTGTTACTGATTCATCTACTAAAAATATGTAAATTACTTTAAATGAGCCCCACCTTGACTGATGACGACATTGAAGTGCTGCCTACATATTAATATTTTAGCAATAAGTGTCCAATAGTATAGTAGAGTAACACTGACAAAGGCCATTTTGCTGTATGAGTACTTTAAGAAACCTACACGTTGTTGTTGATACTTCTGTATTTTTACCTCAGTTTTTAATGCAGGATTTTTATCTGTACCTTCAAAGGCTAGTGTAGTCTGTATCTATAATTACTGAAGTACATTATACTTCATCACCATTGTATTGTGTAATCGACTCCCTAAAATACAAACATACGAGCTCCATTTGAAGGCAGCATTGCAACTGGAAAATCAGAGCTCTCAATCTGCACCTGAAGGCATCTTTTTTTTTAGGAGGGACGGAAGAAGTTTTCTGTCTTACAGGAAGAAGGCTCATTTTCAGGGTTGTGTTAGTGAATGAGTCTGTGTCACTACTGAGCTCCACTCCTGGAAAACACCTTGAAGTTGCATTTGCTGCGGCCGAAGTTGTGATATTGCAGCCATGACATGCTAATAGACACATGCAAGTTAGCGGGAGCAGGTCGGAAGGTAAGTTTAAGTTAATTTTTTCCGTTTTACAGTGAATTTTAATGAGCTAGCGTCAATATAAACCGAATAGCGGGAGTTTCTTTCGATCTCTGAAAACAACCGGCCTGTGATAAGTTAACGTTACTGAGACGCTTTTAAGCAAAGTCAGTGTTACGGAAAAGCTATGGTAGAGTCTGTTTATGCATGCATTTTTTGATTAGTCACACTCATCTTGTTAATAATACAGGATACTCAAAGGTAATCTAGCTTTCAAATCAAGTTTTCTTTTCTAAAAAATACTAAAAAAGGTTAGTATTTACTCCAAAATACAAAGATCCTGCTCCTGTTAAACAAAGAAGCCTGTTGATGTTGTGGGAAGACCATCACGAGTTGTTCATGCTTGGTTTTTATAAATCAACACACATGTTTCACCACATTTAACCTCGAGAAATTCCTACAAGAAATACCAACCAGAGCTGCATCCAAGTGGTGATGACTAAAACCGCGGGTCAGTGATTATTCACGGTTAAATAAGGCAAACAACCACCAGTCTGTTATGGCCACTAAATGCGGTTATTCAAGTTTTAATGTTTGTATTGTTTTGTGTAGCTTCAACTTTGTTGGGAATAGGACCCAAGTAAAAAGCTATGAACCATATGAGGTAACATAAACAGACGAAACCACATTTAAAAAAAACCTGCATCAAAAATAGTTATCAATTCAAAAAAATAGTTTTAGTTAAGTATCAAGTTATGCACTTACTGTAAATGGGGAAAAAAATAAAACAAAATTTTATGTCAAGTGAGAAATAGCAACCTTGTTTTGAGAAAATACACATGGCCCTGGAAAGATAATGCATGAGAGAAATGGTAAATAAGGGAATGTTTGTACTTACCTATCATGGAATTTAGCATAGCAGTTAAGATTATAGATTATCAAGGGCAAATATGATATCAATCCATGCCCTCATTGTCTTAGGGCATGCTCTATTTTAACTGTTGTACCTTCCAAGTTTGCTAAAGTCAGATTCCAGTTTGATGGCAAAGAGAGTCTCTGAGTTCACTACATTTGTAAAATTGTCTTTTTTTGTAGCTATAAAGCATGCAAACAACAGCCTGTGCTGATGAAGAGTTAAGGATAAAATTTCATTTAGAAGACCGAGATGGATTTGGATCCATCTCGGTCTTCTAAATGAAATTTCATCCTAACATATGTAAGGCATAGCATAGACCCTATGAATAACCTTAAAATGAATAAATTAGTGTGCAGAATATTTAGAGGTATATGATAGATAAGACCATAATACAATCAGGTTGATAACCATAAATCAGAAACTCACTATCCCAGGTTTTCATTACCAGCAACACATCAGTATTTACCCCAAGTAAATGATTATATAAATTTGAAACCAAACCACAAGAGCAAAAGCCAGCAGACTGATAATCTTGTGATTAACTCAGTACTTAACCAGACTATTTGTCAAGTAACCACACATTGTTTACCTGATGCCTTGCTTTGCATTCTACAAATGACATTTGCCTGGCAAAAAGGCAAAAGCAGCTCAAGACAGAGTGGGAGAAGGAATGCGTGAGCTAATCAAAATATCTGATCATGTGCTGCAGGTAACAGAAGAGAGGAGAGATGGCCATCGCCCATGTGGCTACAGAGTATGTGTTCAGCGATTTTCTGCTGAAGGACCCGAACCAGGCTAAGTACCGCAATGTCCGAACTGAGCTAGCGGTGGACAAGATGGTGACCTGTGTCGCAGTGGGCCTGCCCCTCCTCCTTATCTCTCTAGCCTTCGCTCAAGAAGTCTCAGTAGGTAAGTGAGAATATAGAGCCAGGGCTAGAGTCAAGACCACAAAAATTGTTTAAAGACCAGATCCAGTCTATTTTAGGTTGCAGGGTTATCTCAGGAAGGAGACTATGAAAAGCTGGAGATAGTGTGAAAAACCTGGCTGAAATAAAGCTGAACTGCAGATTCAGGTTCACGCCAAGGCTAACTGAAGGCTGATCATGGCTGAATCCAAATGTCCATCTCTGGACTTGCGGACTGAGCCCTCGCAGACTTCAGTCGTACGTACTGTGACATGTTCACCGTCATCACATAAAGTCTGTGATGGTGAGAGACTGCAAGCTGCTGACAGACAGTCCTTAAGTCTGTTTCACTTGTTGCCTTGGAAATGTTCAAGCAACAACCAAAGTTATACATGATGATCATTGTTGTCATATTCCTCACACAAGTTGATGAATACTGTCTGCTCATCTGTCCCTGCAGATAACAAGATATAAATCCCATATATAGGTTTTTTTGTGACTGAACAAATTAAATTTGTATACAACATGTAGGCAGCACACATTTAAATACAGAAATGTTTAAAAAATATTGACTTTTAACTGGGTTGCTATAACATTCATTGGAAGACCTTCTTTTGTTGTTTATCAGTCAAATTTCTAGCATAGATATTTAGTATCACACTGCACAGCCTATGCTTCTACGTATTTATGCAACATTTTGTGACTCACAGACTTCTCAGGAACACGCTTGCAAAGTCAGCTAGTCTGCAAGTGTGGTGAAGTGTGGACATTTGGATTCAGCATAATTAGTCAGGGCAGCTTGATGTGCTCTAGATTAAACCACAGACCTGAAATGTCAAGCACAGAACACATCAGCTAACAATGAAGAGGGGAATTATAGAGAGATCTGCAATGTTAACAGCCACAAAGCAGCACACACTGAAGAAATGATATGAATACATAAGGTATCTTGAGGGGAAAAAAAGGTAAATCCATCGTTACATGAAATTTGAACCTTTTGCATACCTTTTAAAAGGTTCAGGTTTTTTTTACAGATTACACACACACAGACCCAAAATACACACACATGCACACACAGGACCTACATACATGCATTAATGGAGAAATTTCAGAGCAAGGGGGGCTGCCCTTGTACAGTTGCCCCGAGCAGTTGGGGGTTCTGTGCCTTGCTCAAGGTCACCTCAGTAGTGCCCAGGAGCATGAACTGGTACCTCTCCAGCTACCAGTCCCCAATCCATATTTGCTTTGTATAGGGACTTGAATCGGTGACCCTCTGGTTCCCATACTAAGTCCCAAAGGACCGGGCTACTGCTAATGAACCACCTAACTTATTTTTCATTTTTTTAAGTTAGAATAGTAAAAATAAAGTTTTCACTCTTACTCCAGTAACTTACTCTCAAGTTTTTGCGTGTCTTTTTCTGTCTATGTGTTTCGCTCAGGTACTCAGATCAGCTGTTTTGCTCCTTCTAACTTCTCCTGGAGGCAGGCTGCTTATGTCGACTCGTATTGCTGGGCATCTGTACATACACACACTCTACCTCTGTGGCTGCACAAGGTACACACACACCTACACACATATACAGGGTTACAGTTGCTAAGGCTATTCAAATGTGAAATTTTTAGGCATTTGTTTGATGATTAAAACAAGTCCACACACATGTAAAAATGCTTTAAAGCACCTTCTAGCAGAACAGTAAGGCAGGTGTAGGCTGCTGGAACAGACAGACTCATTAAAATATGAGTCATCATGTCATGAAGTAATAGTACAGGTATTAAAAAAATATGCCATGCTGCATGGGTTCATAAAAGGCCACCTTAAATTTTCTTTCAAAAACAAAAAAACTTAGCGTTTAACAAGAACCAGTTGTTTAACCTGGTTAAAACCGAGAGTACAGGATTTTTTTAAACACAGCAGTAAGTTACAACGTTGTTTTGTTTAAAATCATTATAATGTGAGTTTTCTCTATAATGTGGCGTTTCCTTGCACGATGTATTTAACTGAAAGTAGTGCAATAGGTAAAATTTCAATCTTGCACGTGCAGTTCTTGTTTTGTGATTTGAGGGTGTGGTTGAGAATATATTTATGAAGATTTTGTTGGCTAGGGAGAAGCTAAGAGTGCATTCATGGGTGTGTGTCTCCCTACATTCCAAAACTGATCTTACTGTATTAGCAGCAGCACTGACGTAGGGTTCCCACAGTCAAAGAAAATCTGAAAAAGCCATGGAATTTCACAATCTAATTTCTCAGGAAAGTCATGGAATAAGTATTATTGTAATCATTGAAAGTTTTGGAAAAGTCCTGAAATCTTTGTTGCATGTAATGACATTAATTGTTGCAGTAATCTACGTGGATAATCTTCCACTCACTGTTACATATTGGCAAATTTCTATCTCTATCTGTTGATGTAAATGTAGCTTTAATACGCATCAGTGCATCAAGTTTTGTTTACCATCATGCAGGGACGGCGCTACACCGGGGCTAGGGGGTGCTGTAGCCCTGTCAAAAATCTGTGTAGCCCCAGTTAAGCCCCTCAAGCATTTTATTTTATATTTTATAATATATATTTTTAAGTTAAAAAACATTAAGAAGTTCACAAGTAGCCATTCTGTTCCAATGCAATCCCCACTTGCATGTTTGTGCTGCGCCTGTACCCTATTGATTGGTGTACCATAACCTGTGTGTGTGTGAGAGTGTATGTGTGTGTAAGAGGGGAGAGGAGGGGGGAGTCTTTGGTTTATACTCGCGCGTTAGGCTAAGGCTAAGGCTAGCTAGCCTACAGTCCGTTGCAATGGATAGTTTTGTGATCAAGAAAAAAAGAGTGCAGGTAGAAAATGAAGACCAAGACCCAGTCTCAGTCTCCCAGTGGGACAAAGAACAAGAGGGAGTTTCGAAAAATGAATCTGACAGAGGAACTCGTGAGCCGGGGACCTGAAGGAGCTCCAGAGCAGTCCATCGCTGCTAGCTGCTCTACAGCCCCCGTTAGCTGCACTGCTGACACAGACACCACTCCCTCTGATTTAAGTCATGAAAATCAATTATTTTCTTAGCATCCCCACATATCGGTCAAGCTCCCCCTTAGCCCCAGGAGAGAAAAAATCCTGGCGCCGTGCCTGCCATTATGTTCATTTCTTCATTTTCTTCCCACGTTCTGTCTCTCCGTCCATGTCTGCCAATAATATGGAATTCTATTTAAGAAGAGTTTGAATCTGATATGTTGGAAAAAGAGAACAATAATGTTGTGACAGTGTGATTTAACGTGTTGGGTCATGAATTCCAAAGTTTCTATACCTATGCTATGCCACACTACTGTTAAATTTTACTGCATTTTTTAAATGGAACAATATTCATGTTATACACAGTCAGTTGGCATGGGAATTTTAGTACTGATCCTTAAAATGTCATGGAAAAGTTTTAAAATTTTGTTCATGAAAATGTGCTGACATTAGAATGGCCTTGCTAATACTACATAAAAATGTTCTGTAGTGACATGCAGTAAAGTGACACATCATTTACAGCTTGAACTACTGTCCAGCTACACTGCAGAGTGTTAAACTTTGTCCTTTCACGTATGATACTGAAATAATGTGCTTCCTTTCAAATCACTGTATCACCCTTACAAGGTGTTTCCTATATTTTATTTTATATATTTTATATTTTGTATTCCTATATCAACCTCCAAAACTTAAAGCTGTGGTAACTTTGATTACAAAAAGAGCTTTATGTCATATTATCTGAAACTGTCTCTATATTCATATAGCACTAAATGAGACATATCAAATATGAATCAAAATTCTGTTACTGCATTGCTTATTTTCAGCTCGAATGTTTTCAGAAACATATTATAGTGTATTGTTACCTGTTAAATGAGAAAGCTTGTGACCCAGCTCCCATGTTGGAAACAGTCAAACTGAAGTAAAACACTGCCCAACAGCTGAACCAAATTTCTCATCTTAAAAATCATTGTAAAACCAAAGGGAAACAGTGATCATCACTGCAGTAAAGATTGTGTGCATGAACAGTGATTACTTGGCTTTGATGGAGAGTTGGATTTTTGTCTGGTTGTGTTCGCATCTCTCATGTCAACCGTATAAGTAGGAATGTTATTGCTTATAATTTGATCTACCATCGCGTCTCTTCTCTGCAGTTCTTTCCCTACATTCTGTTGCTGGTGGCTGTGTTGATGTACACCCCAGCGTTGTTCTGGAGGTTTTCTGCTGCACCCCTCCTGCAGTCAGACCTCGGCTTCATCATGGAGGAGTTGGACCGTTGTTATAACCGCGCTGTGACTCTGGCCAAACGCATGGCCACCTCAGGACTGCTCACCCCAGACAGGTACGGTAGGACATCTGAAGTCCACTCAGATTTGCAGAGAAAACTGGTTGCTGTTAGTTTGCTTCAGATTTTGCATCGCAGAAAGAAACCGGTCAGTGCAGTTGTGAAATATATGACGTGTGGTCCCTTGCTATGCTGATTCTCAAAACCAGCTTATTACCAGCAATTATCTCTAACTCAATTCTGGCCCCAACTTTCTGACAAAAGCACACATTCATAGCTCTCAAATATCCTGCTTATTTTATACACAGCTGGCACAGTGTAAATAGCACTGATTATTTGAATCTTGTGACAGGACACTGGGATTGTTACTGACCTTCTACACACTGGTGAACTTTTACAAAAGTTTCCAGGTTCACACAGTGACATTATTTTGGAGATTCGCTGGTGTCTTTTCCCCACTTAAAAAAAATGAACAGCACGGTCCGGTGAACAACTTGAGTGCAAAGAGCAAAAACAAGCTCTCCAAGATTATTAACATCGCACGGAAGGTGATTGGCGAATCACAGAAACAACTCTGCAATATATTATACAGTGCTGTACACAGGAAAGGTAAATATATAATTACAGATACCTCACATCCATTACACTCAGAGTTTGAGATGCTCCCATCTGGCGGTTAATGTAGGGTTCCAAGAACCAGCTGAAACAGTCTTTAATTCCCTGAGCACAGAGTGATTGCATCAGTGAATGCTCTTATTTTATTTGATTATTTATATAACTGTCTGTTTGTCTGTCTCTCTCTCTCTCTCTCTCTCTCTCTCTCTCTCTCTCTCTCTCTCTCTCTCTCTCTCTCTCTGATACAGAGGTTGTTTTACAACTTTGAATTGTTTTCCCTAAATAAATAAGGAGTGATACTTTGCATTTGGGCTCGTACATTTTTTTTTACTTAAGAGAGCCTCAGAGATTAAAGTGTGGACATAAAACTCAGCTAACATCAAAAATCTTAAGTAATCCTCACTTTCTGTCTGTAGTAACACAGGTCAGCCCATTTGTAGGAGGGTGCTACTAGAACATTTGATTTGTTACCTCCACCAAGGAGGTTACAGGCAGGATAGCAGAAATACTACAGGCCTGATTTTCATGAACCTTGGTGGAAGTGTGAAGGATGGACCAAGGAAGAACACATTAAAATTGGAGTAGATCTGATTCATGGGGCAGATACATGAATTATTGATAGTTTAGTCAACATTGCATCATAGGGCATTTTGCCGTGGCAGAGGTCTGTACTGTCCAAGTGCCCTTACAGCGTTCCCACGGTCATCACATACCTAGAAAAGTTATATTATTATAAAAACTCTTCTCCAGGCCTGGAAATGGTTTGGAATTAACAGAATGTTTTTGAAAAATGTTGAATATACATTGTTTTGGCTTTTGTTTAAAAGGAGTTCATAAAAACCCCAAGAGAAATACATTCATTACATTAGGCCAAAAATAATTATTAGACAAAACAAACGTTTGTTTAACAAGAAAAAAATACACACACGTGTCAAAATTGTAATCCAAACACACGTCAAATTGCATTGACATCAGTAGGATCTTCGGTTTTCTATCCCCCCACAAAGTACCCGTATATGCCTGTCTGGTCTATTGGCAGTGGACGTATGCAGCCCGTTGATGGCTGGAATGTCTAATGAGCAAGTTAAGTTAGTAAGTGCTAGCAGTTTGCTTATCCACAAATGCCTGTGGAGTGTGTGTTTAATAATGTGTGGCTGTATCGCTATGCAGGCCTTTCAGTTCATTGTTAATTATGAGAACCTATAATTTGTTGGGGCGGCAGTAGCTCAGTCCATAGGGACTTGGATTGGGAACCGGAGGGTCGCCTGCTCAAGTCCCCGTCCGGACCAAAATATGGAGCGTGGACTGGTGGCTGGAGAGGTGCCAGTTCACCTCCTGGGCACTGCCGAGGCGCCCTTGAGCAAGGCACCGAACCCCCCAACTGCCCGGGGCGCCTCACCAAGGGCAGCCCCCTCACTCTGACATCTCTCCACTTTGTGCATGTATAGGTCCTGTTTGTGCATGTGTGTGTCTTTCAGACCTGTGTGTAATTGACAAGCAAGAGTTAAAACATTGAATTTCTCCTCAGGGGGATTAATAAAGTAAATAAACTTAAACTTAAACACAAGCTCAGTTTTCTCTAACTTTGATTTAGAAATGAGAAAATGATTTATCTCACTGCTACATTTAAAATACAATACAACAGGGAACTACCATTTAAAATCCAAGTTGATAAATATGCTGATGAGTTTCAGAGACAGGGACTTCTGGGGAGGATGAAATATTTACTTGTGCCTCATTTTAAAGATGCTACATGTAGCATTTTCTAACAGACGGACCAGGATTATTCCTACTTAATGCCGACTAAATATCAAGTGATCTCTTGATCTTGCCATAGTTATTAAGTTAACCAGTGAAATCACTTTTTAATTCTTCAGTGTTCTTTCTCTGCTCCTCTATTCTTATGACCCAGCGACCCCACCGAGGGCTGTTTCAATTACCCGCTGGTGGAGAAGTTTCTGATGACCAAGCGCTGCTCACGGTCGATGCTATTTTACTACCTGCTGTGTCGCGGCCTGACTCTCATCACCCTCCTTTGTGCCTGCATCTACCTGGGCTACTACCTCCGCTTGGCCTCCGTCACAGATGAGTTTGGCTGCACACTGCGTGTTGGCCTGCTTGCCTCTGACCCAGGCGTCCCTGACAAAGTGCAGTGTAAGCTCATCGCTGTGGGAGTCTTCTCTTTGCTGAGGTATTTGTCTGTACAGATTGTGTCCACCTTTATAATGGTTCCCTTTTCCAGTTAATTCCTTGGTTTTTGTCATGTGACTTTGTAACATCTTCCAGAGAAACTTCATATGTTTTCTCACAAAAATGTTTTGATTCAGTTTAAATCACTACATTTTATGAGGAGTTCTGGCCATACTTCCTCTCTGCATATCAAACTTCAGTCTGTTTCTTAAACTGTTTGTTTCCAGCATGGTCAACTTGGTCCTGTTCATAGCACTGATTCCTGTGGTGATCTATGCCAGTCTCCGTCCCCTCTTCTGCCATGGATACGCCCGCTTCCTGGAAACCTACCAGTCACTGCCCACTGTGAGCGTGCTGCCCACCCCTGGTGGCCAATTGGACGATCTCTCTCTGTATATCCTGTTTCTGGAGGAGAACCTCAGCGAATTGAAGTCCTACAAATACATCAAGGTGTGTTAGTGTGTATTCTGTGTTTGTCCCCAGGGCTGTTTTCGAAATCACTCCCGATTTATTATACGCTGTACTATATTTAGTGTATGCCATTTTATTTGAGTTTGGGAGAAATTTATGCTCTGCAGAGTGCTGTCAAATATTCCCACATCGAAGCAAACGATGCCGAAAAATCCCCACGTGTGTCACATTCTATAAATGAAAACCAACAGTTGTGTGTCTCTATAGTTGTCAGTAATGAAACAAAATGATGATTCATAAGTGTCAGAATTAAGCAATAAGCCACAAGAGGCCCTGGTTTACAGTGATTTAAAAGAACTAAGTGTTGTTAGGCACAACGCAGAGCGGAGTTCCTGTTGCAATATGGAGCTAAAAAAATTCACTCCCATGGGCTCTACCTAAAATTACATTGTTAACTTACCCTAGATCATTGGTGTCATTTGTCCGCTTTGATGGACACAGAAGGCCAGTGGATAGGGCAGCCGCAGTGAGAGGAATTTCTTTAACAAAGCAACAGGACACAGTGGGTTCCCTGGCTGCTCAAACCCAAATCTCTGTTTCTTTCACTGACATCTTTGTGGGTTTTGTGTGCATTCATTGAATGACAGCGTTACAAATTTTTGACCATTCTCATCCAGGCAGATGTGAATAATTCAGGCTTCAGTCGGCAGTTGCCCTCCTTGGCTCTGCATCTTATTTGCAGCTGCACATCGAACCAAACTTTGTTAATAAGACCCTCAGGTATGTTTGGATTCAGTGCCTGAGTGTGCTTGATTTTCTGAAAGTCTGCCTTTGTAAATGCTTGGTGACGGGATGTTTTGTTGCGTCCTTGTCTGCGAACTTTACTCACTGCTCCAACGTCAAACAAAACACATTGTCTGTTTAACAGTCCCAGCTTCATTTCTTTACATTTCCAGCTTGTTAATTTCTTTCGTTAATTTCAGTGCATCTCCTGTCTTATTACTGTCCATCTCGTCAGCCACTTCTCCATGCTTAACTCACCAAGAAGATCAAAATTCACAACAAAATCCTCCATTTTAAATAGCAGTTAATTGGCGCAGTAATACTGTAGTCATGTGGTCATAGCTGTGTGCGTATATAGAGTATTTTACAATGGCTTTGAACGCAGCTCAACCAATCATAATCAAAGATCAAAACTACTAGTTTTATGAATCTGTTAACTTGTCACTATAGAGTGAACTACTGAGTTTGAATCAATTATTTGGGAAGGAGTGAATGAGGATACTGGGACTGATTTCAGACACAACCCACCTCTGATCAGGTGAAAGATAATTCTCTTCTTCTTTTTTTCTAGGACCTACAATTATGTCACTTAGTTTTAGTCTTATTTTTTTGCTAGGCTACATACTGTGTCTCTCAATGTGAAACTCAGACAACCAAAAAAGTGGGGCATACACTATAACACAATAGTGTAAATAGTAGTAATGTACAAATTTAAGTTTTAGTAGTTTAAAACATACAGAATTATTTTCAGCCATCCCTTTTTTTAAAAAAAAAAATCTGTTAATTCCATATGTTTTGTGACTGTAGGTGTTGGAGTTGTTGAGGAGACGTGGCGATTGCTCTGGAGAAAACTTTGATGCCATGGGTCTGCTCCAGACCCTCTGCCTGGTGAAGATGGACAGTGTGGATGCGAATAAATCTTCCGGTGCTGCAGGGAAACAGGATCAAGTCAAGCCGAAAGCAGCTGACTCTGCCGCCAGCTCCACAGCAGCCAACGCTGGAGCAGCAAAGAACAGCTGCAACCGTCCGAAATCAGCCGCAGATAAGGACAGCAAGATTGAAATTGAGATGAAAGGTGAGCACAGAGAGTATTTTATGAGGGATTAAAAATCACATTTTAAATTGAGAAAAAAGGTTTGGCATAGTTCTGTTTTGATAACATTATATTGTCTTTTCATATACACGTCCTTTAAAGTGATTTAAGGTTTTCAAAACATGAAACGAGATACATATTTGGTTTACTTAATATTATCGTGCAATTTAAACTATGAACTTGATTTTGTGTATATTAACTTGACATCAATTTAATGGGTATGAAATTTATGTCCTTTTAATGTATTGTTAGCTTTATTATTATCAATTCATTCCAGCCATAAATCTATCTTTTTATTAATCTCACAGATGGTCTAAAGTCTGTATAAGAGGTTGTAACCATCTGTAGTTTATTACTTTTAAACTGTGCCACCTTAAAAAACTAGTATGAGTTCAAGTGTGCATAAAGACATATGCTAATCTTGTGTCTCCTTGTAGTTTTACAACTTTTTGTTTGCAGGAAATTTGAAGGGAAGGATGAGAAAAGACAGGAAACAGAGAGTCAAAGGGGGAGGATAAGGTGTAGGCAGCCAACAAAGAGCAACAGTGGCAATTACCTCAACCCAACAGAACCTGTTTCCTGAGCATGCTTGTCATTTTCCAGAATGCAAACAGTACTGTTTGACAGCACAACATATGATAGAATTAAGTTTTACTTTCAGTGTTTGACTTTGAGGGTTCTGCTCCCAGTGGGGAGTGGAGATTATTTAGATTTTTGGAAAAAGAAATGATCTTATATCCTTAAAAAATACTTGATTGTTCTCTTTTATTTGTAGGTTTTCAAAGAGTCACGAAAACGAGCTTTTCCACTCTCTTACAAAGTTAGATAAATAGGTCGATATCACTCTCACGTTACAGTGGGGGGAAAAAAAGAGTTGTCATTTTTACACTTTTGTTGTTGTTGTTGTTGTTGTTGTTGTTGTTGTTGTTTTTTAAGTGAGCGTTAGACGTGCTGGTAGACAATGTTTGTCAACATTAGACTGAGCCAGGCAAGCTGTTTTCCCCTGTTTCCAGTCTTTATGCTCCAGCTACAAATTTCCCTGAAGACAGAGGCTGTACAGATCATAAAGTCTTCAGGCCACGTTAATAAACCTGAACTGACTTCATACATCTGTACACAAAACCCCCAATAATAATTCAACATGTAAAATTATTGATCTGTTTTCAGAGCTCTCTCCCTTGCTGCCAGGAAACTGCGACGTAACAGGCAGTAGAAGCATCCAGGAGGAGACTCTCCGGCAGCGAGTGGTGTGATCTGCTGCTGGCATGGCGACGGAGACCTTGACAAAGGGGTTTCCTGAGGGAAATAACATCACCACTATCCCATGGTGTATCCACAAGTCATGACCTTCCTGTCCTAATGGAGGGATGAAAAACAATGGGATGGGAGAGTAAAGTACTATCCTCATCAAAGTTCATCTCTTCTTCTAGTCATTCATCAATGTGGGATTCACAACCACATGTTTTTGGTCCCTTTGCTTGAAAGTTGTTGTTTTTGGAGTGGTTTAAGGAGCAATTTTGTTTTGTTTTGTTTTTTTTGTCTAATACAGTGGTTCTCAACCTTTTTTGTGTTAAGGAACCCTAAATTGATACACATTAGGCTGCAGACTCCCATTTGATAAGATTTTGCTTCAGAGATCTCTGCCTAAAAAGATTTTGGTTCTATTTCTATAATAATCAACTACAGTTGAGGAGATAACCATGAAGGAAGTGAAATATATGATCAGAAGAATAACTCTTATGACTCATACCTACATTGGTCCCACTTCTATAGAAAATTAAATAGTGAAAATAAACTATTCCCTATTTTTGACATCTTTCTGAAGGACCTCTCCTCTGACACAGCACAAAAAAAGAGAGGAAGTGAGCACTGGGTGATGTAACACTAGACACTGGGAGATGACTGGGAAACTCATGGTGGTACAGATTATGGGAATCATTGAATGTGTCGAACCATTAAGGACTTATCCAAATAATTGTTTTGTTAATGGTTAAAACCAAATAGAATAAGAGTAGAACAGACATTTCCATTAAAATCAACATAGCAGGATGGTCAGAGCGTTGACAATGCAGCCATTTTGGTAGGCTTCTGTATATACAAAACGACCGGCGCCAAGTCCTGAAATCACTGAGGTGAGGTTTATGGGCTAACAACCAGATGAGCAGTGGAGTAGTACCTTTTCAAATAAGCATTCATTCATTCATTTTATTCATTTCATTCATTACCCATACTGCTTATCCTGTTAAGGGCCACGGGGGGAGCTAGAGCCTATCCCAGCTGACACTGGGCGAGAGATGGGCTACCTTGTTACCTTTGAATGAGCCATTTATACTTGAAGTCCATGTTGCACTGCCATGTTTCTACAGTGGCCCAGAACAGAGAAACCAAACACTGGCTCTAGACAGGGCCATGTGCCTTTTCACGTCAGCCACTGTAGTAAGCAGCCCATCTGTGACAAGAGTATCGAAGAAACAGATTTTTTTTTTTTTAAATGTAGAACTTTTTCACTCATTGTTTTTATCGGTTTAAGTCACTGGGTCTGTTTGTTTTGAAGAGGAAGCGACCTCTGCGGATAATTTGGCTCCTGGTAAAAACTTCTTGAAAGTCTGGATCTTCACTTATCAGGGAAAAGGTGCGAGGATAGTGGCACATCTACAGTGTGCCAAAAAGCATTGGAGAAACACTGATTTGTAACATGAAACTGCTTTGTATTGTTTTTTACCAGTTTTAATCACCTGGTTTGTTTGTTTTGGAGAAGAAGAGACCTCTACAGTTAATTCAGTTCCCAGTAAAAACTTTCTGAACAATGAAAACTGAAGGAATCTTAACTGTGAGTTCACGCTTAGCACAATGGAGAACTCTAAGCTGGTTGCAGTCTTCTCCACTAGATGCCAATGAATTTCCCTAAATCATGAAAACATACATAAGAAAACATACTTATTTTAAGTTTTTATTTTTTTTCAACCAAACCAGAGTTGGTGTTTGCTGGAACAGTGAACTAACTTACTAGATGACTAACAAGACTAACTGAGACAGTTTAGTGACTTTTAGTTAGTTTCTGTCAAGTTTGAATGAAGTGTGTTTCACAATGCGTTAACAAGGCAGTTAAGCTAACGTTAGCCTTAGTTCAGTGAAAGAGAGACACCTAGATTGATGTACAGTTGTATTTTTCTGTTTAATAAGGAAAATAGTTGTAAGAATGGGCCAAAACGGCGTCCTCAAACTAGTGAGTGTGACAATTTATGGCCCTACTGACAGATGTTGTCACCATAACAACTGACAACAATCGTCAAGTTCATTGTCTGTTCTACTCTCATTCTTTTTCTATGGTTGAAACGCTAGAGTACTAAAATGCAAACAGATATGGAACTGTTCCGCATGTTTGGCATAATATCTAAAGAATACTTAAGATACTGAAATTGGCTAGGTGTCAGGATGTGATACGTATTTTTATGTTTATACATCTATCATGAACGTGGGCTTTTGATAACCCCTATTTATTTACACATTGACCACATGATATATTTTCTGTGACCATTTAAAGTAGAAGCAGTATAGTGAGTATGCAGTAGATGTTGTTGCAGTACAAAAGAGTTTGCTTGCTGCATAAACCAGGAGGATAGGTTATGTTTAAACTGTAGGGGTTTTAACAAATTTTGATGATGTAGAAAGTGTCCTAAAGCTGACACCGTGTGACAATTTCAACTTGAAGACGCTGCTGAAGTATGAAATTGTCAAAATTGCAGTTGTGAGTTTTTTTATCCAAAGGTGAGATAATGTATTATTTTGCACATTGTGGGAGACTTTTTATGAGATTGTCAGTGACATTTCAAGACGATGTCACGGTTGTAAAGAATACCACTTGGTGAGGAAGTCATTCTTCATCATTCTGTCTAGAAAGTGAGATGACAAGGCAGCTTAAACAGAAACCTGTGCTCATAGATGTCGCAGCACGGTTTTCGGTGTTTAGCTGTCTGGACTATTTTGTCATAGCAAAGCAGTGGTACAAACCAGTAAGGTTTCACTTTATGTGACTTTCACTTTGGTACGACATGTTCATTGCTTGATGTTTAACAAATGCACAAGTTCTCAAAATGTCCATAATTTCTAAGGAAACAGCACATTTGGGGGTTTCAGTTTGAATCTTTGTCTTAAAGATTATAGGTGTCAGCCTGGAATTAAACTTTTCATTAGGGCTTGGGTGGTATCAAGGTATTCTAGGGTATAAATCTTAATGGTATGAGATTTTCAGTACCTTCAAAAATACAGACACTCCTCTTTCAATTAAACTGATATGGAGACGCTGTATTGTGGTGATTATTGTAGTGCACAGCACGCGCCACCAGAGGTTGGTCTCTACTGGTGGAACTGGCAGCTGAGCAGAGAAAGATGGAGACTGTGAGTGGTGGGGATAACACTACAGGACTAGTAAGAAAGAAAGCTGCCTCTGCCCCTGTGTGGGAGTATTGCCACATATAACTTTATCTTCTTCCAGCTTTTCTAAGTAGGGTAACTGCATATCAGAGACACAGCATTGTAGGCTAGACAATGACATATATGCTACAGTGACTTCCATTACCAGCAGCTAAGCCTTTAAGTTTTTTATGAGGATTTTTTGTTTTGTTTTGTTTTGTTTACACAAATACCATCATTTACCATATACCCAGGTGAAATGTCAGGAAGATACAAAGATAGATACCTACCAAGCCTACTTACCATGCTTGTTTGGAAATCTCAGGGATAGAAATAACTTCATCACATTTGACTGTCAGTGTTTACGTCAGACTTTCGAGCCTCTTCCACTGCCTGTACATATGAACTGCACTAAGTGGAACGTTGTTAGATATCGTCATGAAATTGCTGTTGTAAGATCTCCTCTTAAATTCATATCAGTGTGTGTTTATGAACTTCTCTGCTGTTTGGGTTTTTTTTTTTTTATATGATATCTAAATGTCAATAGGGTCCCCTTTCTGTGCAGTGGGGCACTTTATTAATAAATGTAAAGTGATGCTTATTGTTTTGTGATGATCTGAGAAAACCTTTCTAGAGTTCAGTTTCTTAGGTGACATTTTGATGTTTGATGTATAATGATGACTGACTACACTGTCTGCAGTCTAAGAAATAAATATTGTAGAGATTACGGCTGATTTTGATCACTGGTTCCCAACCTGGTTGTCCTGACTCCCACTAGGGGTCCCCAAAGCTTCACAGGGTGGTCACAAAACTTTTTTGATATATATATATATATGTATATATATATATATATATATATATATATATATATATATAT
>NC_065507.1:34266745-34376291 GCF_006386435.1 Epinephelus moara | reverse complement strand
TATATATATATATATATATATATATATAATATATATACATACATATATATATATATATGTGTGTGTGTGTGTGTATATATATATATATATATATATATATATATATATATACCATAGACCTGTATCTGAGCCTTTCATTAACCTTTGTTGAGATAACTAAATGAAAAGATTATTTTTAAAGTTTAGATTTTCTACTTTAGGTGTTTCAAACTTGGCAATAAAGCTGAGTAACATCTAGAAGTAGCTGACAAAAAAGGGCATTTCTGCAAAAAGATACAAATCAACATACTGCAACATGTATTATATTCCTCATTTAAATGTTTTTACCTAAAAAATATATTCAAATGTAAATACTTAGTAGTAGTGTTGTAGTCACCAACATTTTTATAGATAACCATAATTGAATTACAATTACATTTTCTCAGTAACTAACTGACTACAATTACATTTATTTTGTAATTGAATTACATGTAACTGGTTACTCTCCAACACTGATAACTAGCAACTAAAGTTGTCAGATAAATGTGGAGTAAAAGTGCAATATTTCCCTCTTAAATGTAATGGAGTTTAAGTACAAAGTAGCAGAAAATGCACCTTCTTTTCACAATTTTGAAAAGGTAGATGAACTCTGTGTAGACATTGTTGTACTAAGGTGCCTTCTGCACTCTATTGAAAGCTGCAGCATCAATACTGCAAGCTTTTTTCCCTCTGTGTCTTCTCTGTCTTGCCAGTAGGTGGAACCATTTTACCATGTCCTCACCAGAAATGGTGGGCCCATTTGCTTGTGTGAAATGAAGGTGAAGGGATGCTTCTCCACCTTTAAGGACTGTAAAGCCTGGTCGAGAAGCAGTGGGGCCTGGTACTGGAGAGAGTCTGGGAATGCAAAGACGAGATTACCCCCAATAACTGACTATGAATCTGCTAGGTTCAGGGTTTAACCAGTTACCCTAAAATGAAGTGTTAATTCTTTATGATTTTAACCACCAACCTGCAATTTTTAAGAGCTTAATGGGGTTTAAATAATGAATTCAGAAGATAAAGTACAATGTTTTTACATCATCCAATTAAATTTTACCAACTGAAATGTTGAATTCAGATCCCACAGACAAATCCCAATCAGTTTGATTAGTTAGTTACTAAGATTTGCTTCACTTCTACATTGCATTCAATAAACATAAAATAGATTGAATTAAACTAAGAATCACAATAAATGCTTGTTTTTCACTCACAAGCCAAGCTCTACTATGAAATATATCAATTCACTTCCAATATTCATTATTTAAAAAGTATTGTTACTTTGGTTAATTGTTATTATTAATAATTTAATCAATTAATTTCTCTCTCAATTTCAGTTTTTAAAGGAACTGATTGTTTTTTTGTGGATAGCAGAATTTTTTTGCAGAGGTCTCTTCCTCTCCAAAACAAATGCAAAGTAAAAAAAGATGTAAAAATACTAACAAGAGGTGTTAAATTACTAATGAGGCAAGTAAAAAGAGATGTTATGCAACAAAGACTTGCACAACAATTAAAGAGAGACACTTAATAACAAAAATAGATGGTAAATAACTTAAAGAGGATGGAAAAATACTAAGAAATTGATGTAAAATTAGTGTGATGACTTGAAAGACATGCTAAGAAACATGAAAACAACTAAAAAGAGATGGTAAATGATTAAAAAGAGAATAAATGACTCAAAAGAGATGCAAAACAACTAACAGGAATGCTAAATAACTAAAAAGAGACATTAAATTACTTAAAAGAGATGCTAAATGGCTTAAAAGGGACTTTAAATGACCAAGAAGACAAATCAACTAAAAAGATGTAAAACAATTGACAAAATATGGCTAAATATGGATATGGTTACGGCTAAATGGCTAAAAAGAAATGAAAAACTATCAAATAAAAAAAAGAGGTAAAATATAAAAAAGGATGAAATTATTTAAAAAGTGCAGGGCATTAAACTTGGGTAGTTTTTACTTAATTTACAAATGTGCCCAGATTCTTGCCCTTCTGAATTTGGTGATTCAGTCTGCCATCCTTCCATTCAGTCTCTAAATCCACCCATGGATGAAGGGAGGAGGTGTGGGGTGATAAAGGGAGGAGGAGTGGGTGATGAAGGTAGGAGGAGTGGGTTGATAGGAGGAGGAGGTGAGGGTGAACAAGATGATGTCATTGTGGCAACCCAAACACTGGCTCAGCTTTCAGTTGTGGGGACACATGCTGAGGCCTTCTGTTTTGGTTACGGCAGGACAAATATCAGCTACACACACACACACTTGATGGGGATTTCTCTTACCTGCCATGGGGGCCTCTCCTTCCATTTAGGTTTTCATCATGTCTTGAACCTGCTATCAGATTCAACTTGAGAGAGATAAGATGAAGTGTGGGAGATGCTGTCACAGGAAAACGATAATGCTGTTGAGGCAGGATCCAAATAAAAAAAACACCACTCTGATTTCCACTGTTAGTGGGTGGAAATATCTTATTTTATCCCCAGAAATGTCAACTTTTAGGGAACTAAGAAAAGCAAAGTAGCCCAGTTTGACGCCCAACAACCACACGTTTTTCAGTTTCTTTAATTAGTTTTGAGAAAGTTTCAGAGACCCAACGGCTGTTTTTCCTCAAACCACAGAGGAGATATCAAAAACTCTGCATTTAAAGTTGGAACAAGAACATCTAAATAAAAGCAATAATTACAATATATTGTTTTTTGTTATTTAATGTGAGAGTGATGCATTTGCAGGTTTACTCATAACAGAATTGGGATTAATGGAGCCCTCTTTCAACAGAGAAATGACAGACATGTACTAATGACCAACTGGGTTCAATGCAAAGCTAGTAAAACCAAACTTTGAAATAGAATTATTTTAATACAAACCAAATCATATATATCTATATATAGACACGTGTTCTTAATGATAAAGAACAACAAAAGCATTTCGTTTGCATACAACTGCATTTAGTGATGACATGAAAAAAAATACATGTTTTCCATATAAAGATATTTATATTCAAGTCACATGGGCAGAATTTGTGCATGATGTGAGGGTTCATAGATAACATTAAAGTATTTAACATCATCCAAAAGCATTTGACTCTTGGAAACAGCTTTAGGTCAGAGGTCAAAGGTCATGATAAGACACAGTCCATGGGCATCAACCTGGGCTTGGGAAAGAGAAAGAGAGACATACTAATATTTTTATACAAGAGTCCCACATATGACATGTTGTACTAACCATTTAACCTGCATTTGACTGTTGGTCACCAGTCACTCAATCATGCAAACAATCTGGTGCTTTGCCAGGCAGTCTTAAGGCACAAACACACCAAAAAGATATCAAAGATCTAGTGGCTACAGAGCCTGACTGTTGCGTCAACAGCCAACGACCAACGGTCAACCAGTACGTACAGTCTGCGCCTGTGTGAGAGGAAAGAATTCCATAGCAGCAGGCAGCAGTAGTCTGTATCTGTTATTCAAAAAGAGTAACCAGAAGGTCAACCGGACTGATTAGTGAGTGAGTTAGTTTGCCAGTTAGCACATTAAAAATACAACCTGATATTGAAAGACCAAATTCCGTTTCTGTTATAGAGCTGAATGGCTAAAGAAAAAAATCTTACCTTATGGAAAGGGTTTCTTTTGATCTCACTACCTCTTGACTTTAGACATTGGTTTGCTTTCCTCACTTTCATTTCTCTTCTCATGCACTGAGCTGAACTGCCAGTCAGAGTGATTTCACTCACCTCTGATGCTGATTCAACATACTGAATCAGCCGAAATAAGTCAAAAACAACCGACTAGTGCCAAGGATGCAGGGCACCACAAAAACTAGAACAACCAGAAGCTCACTTAATAGTCCAACATTGACCAACAGCTGACCATTGGCTTGGTGTAAGATACAATTTATTAACAGTCTGTGTTGCTGATCAGGGAAATGAAGCTGTGTCTGTACTAAGTCCTATTTGTATCCAAATACGCACACACCTGACTCACAGTCTGTACTTAGTATTTCTCTGTATTTTCAGCAAAGGTGGAAGAAGCCTTCTCCTTGAGTGAGACTTAGTTACACACACTAACAAACTGTCAGTGATCAGTGAATGGCTAAAATGTTTCATTTCTTTGTAGAGTCTTTTCCAAAAGTTGTCAGACACGTAGAATAACAAACTGAGCCTGTAAGTGGCAAAAACAAGAACTTTTAGTGGACGTAAATTGATGGTGCATAATTGCCACTCATGATTACTTTGTAGTCTGTTTTGTGGCTGCAGCTGCAGCAGTGTCTCTCAGTACAGGACTAGTTTTAAGAACTGTTATTCTCATTAGTCACTTAGACAAAAGAAATATTTGAAAATAATGTCTAGGTTGAAAAATGCCAAGTTACCCTTTAAGAAAAGCAGAAATACCACAGGGTCTACATTTGGAGTATTTGCATCAAAATATACTTAAAGTATCAAAGTAGAAGTAATTACAATGCAGAATGACCCATTCCAGAATCATATGTATTACTGGATTGTAATGAATAATAACATCAATGTGTTCATAACTTTAATGTTGCAGCTGGTAATGGTGAAGCTAACCTTACAGTAACTACTTACTGTAAGGTTAGTGTACTTAATATATACTGCTGGGTACTTTAAAGGTATACTATGCAGGATTGTCGGTTACTTTTTCTAACAACAATCCTTTTTGGTGTTTTGCCTCGCTATATTGGTGATTTTTCAGGGACTCTGTCTCTTAGATGCTCGTTGCTTATGGTGTGACACCTGGTTGCTACCTTTTACTAAAGTCTTGACCTCACCTGAGCGCTGTGGGGATATATGCCCAGAAATGTCGCAACACAGAAAATAAGGATTAAATAAGAAAATACATGCAGAGGGCAGAGTCTCTGCAGATAAATACACTGCCACACACTTCTGGTTGCCCATAAGTGATAATTTAGAGGAATTACTTCTGTCTGAGTCTATACATTGTTTTTTTAAGTGTTTTTAAATTGTAGTTTACAGAGTAGAGTTTAGTGACAATTGACAGTTTACAACAGACAAGTGACAGAATGACAGAACATCCTCCAGATTATAACAATGAAAAACACCTGTCCAGATGTGTTTATCAACAGCAGCAGTCACACACTGGTTCACATTAAACATGATGCTGTTGTGGTTACTGCTGCTGGTTGACATGAAAACCAACATGAAGTAGGAGGAGTTTAGTAAACGTCCCGGGTGTTTTGACTGAAGGGAGGACGGAGCGACCTGGTTTTACGAGAGAAGTGAGACACAAGGCAGCAGATCTCATTTACATGTTTATCAGAGGGACAGATGAGCTGTCAGAGAGAGGTGTGTGTGTGTGTGTGTGTGTGTGTGTGTGTGTGTGTGTGTGTGTGAGAGAGAGAGAGAGATGCAGGTGAACACAGAGACAGGGTCAGAGAGCTGTGTGTACACCTTATCTGGTGCCGTCATGTCTCTCTAGTTGCATAGCTGCACTCGGGTTACACACACACACACACACACACATTGCTGATTGCTGGATAGAAAACAATGTTGATGATGTGGTTTGGAATCGAAACCCCAGCAGGTGACATCATCTCAGGTGGCATCAGTCATTGGCATCAGCAGGTGTTTTTGGGTGCTGATAAGCGACTGACCCTTTAGCCTGCACTTGTTCTCCTGTTGCACATTAATAAAAGACAATCAGATTATGATAATTAAGATGTTTCTTTGCCTTCAAAACACCTTTGTGTGATAATAAAACTAGTACATATACAGGTAAAGACTGGGCTTTGGCATAATAACTGGCAGTTTCCAAAAATCATGGATATGGAGTTGTGCGTCTCCAAAAATGATTTAATGATACCAAGAAGAAAAGAAGAAGATGGCAGAAAGATGGAAAACACCAAAAAAGTATCTTGAAAGGCTCCTTTATCATTTATTTCTTGATAAGTTACAAATTTTACCATGAGACCATGAGAAAAACAAATAAGGCTGCAAAACCGTAGGGTAATTCTAGAATGGAGGTTTTGATTTGTGTACGGTGCCAAGATCAATTTAAATTTTGGGTCTTTTGATATGGAAGGGATGTAATCATAACAAAGACTGTCCCATGTTCGGACGGCCCAATTTTCTGAAGCCCCGTTATTCCAAAAAATGCCTCATTGGCCCATTTCTCCTCTAGCCTGTCACCCAACGTTGTGGTGATTGTACGCGGTTAGATTTAGGGACAAAAATCAATTGGTTATGGTTATGTGGTGCTTGATGGCACCAGAGTTGCTGGAAAAGCAGGGTCGGGTTGGTGAAAAACACCCAGGATCAAACGCCACTGAGAAACTGAAACTAGCTGCAGGGAATTTGTATTTTCAGAGAAACTGAACTTCAGAGCAGTGAGCATTTGTATTTGGGAAAATAAGCTATTACAGAAATGTTTTTTTTTTTCCAATGGGACATTTTTCAAAAATAATGTGTCCTCAGACTTTTGGACTGTTAGAACAATGGCATGGCACCATGTTACCAACTGACACTAAAGATTATTATCACAAAGCGTCATATAAGACAGTTTATGACACAGATGATACCAGTACCAGTGACTCATTTTCAAAATAAATGGACCAAAGTCAAATGTTTGACAGCTTACTATTAAGAAAGTGATTTGTGGTATTCACAATAAAAGAAAAACTAATAACTGTAACAAAAGCACCCTGACAGGATTTTTGATGGTAACAGTTCTGACTTACATTAGCATTCATTGTCTCATCTCTGTAAGATAACTGTTGACCACATGTCATGCAAAGTACGTCTGTCTCAAAGCTGGCAGAGGATGTTCGCCCGGGCATGTACCTGAGAGGGGACCCACCCCATATACTTCCCCCTTCCTCCCCATATAACGGGCTGTGCACCAATCTGCTGCTGGTGAAGTGTGTGACAGACTGATAGTGGGAGGGGCGGCACACACAGCCATTTCCAGCCGATTAAGCAGCCTCTGACCCCGCAGCTCAGCTGAGCCACCCCTGTCTCATGCCCTGCAGCTGAGGGGTGTGCTCAGAAGACAATGATCTGAAGGTCAGAGGTCAAGACAGCAGGGGTGTCTGAAGTCATTTGGGATGCTAATGCTATGCAGGGTTTTCAGACTACAGGGTGTAAAAGCTTGAACAATTAGACTGCTGTTATGATTGCAGCTTTACTGCAGGTTGAGCAGCCTAAACATCAAGATGTGATGGTTCAAAGTGAGACTAAAAATAAGCAAAAATAAGTTAAAAAGACATGCACTGAAGTACAGATAGATTTGGTAGTGGTGAAATATCCATTAAGTGTGCAAATAGCCATATGTGTCAGTAACTGGTTGCATATTTGGATTAAGAAATTTGTCATAAATGGATTTCACTGTTAACAAAACAGTCACTAATCCCAGATTATTATTTCTAATGTTTGGGTTTAGGAAATCTATCCCAAATGCTATCAAAAGGATTTATATTAAAGCTCTCAGTGCAGAGAATCAGTTTGCATTTCAAAGAAACTCTGGTTGTATAGCCATCACAGTTACCTCAGAGAGAAACTGATAAACATGCAGATCTGTTGGGTCTTTGTCTGACGGTGGAAACAAATCTGCATTTTCATACATTCAGGAAAAATAAACAAACTTAAACAAAATCACATATAATAGCAATGATCAGCAATGACACCTACGACACCTACGGGTGTGTGCATGTTCTAAAATCATCCAAGGAACTTTTGCAGCGATCTAATGGGGAATATCTGGGGCATTTAAGACTGACGCACCATCAGAGGTTTAAATTTATTTTGCATCAATCACCATGTGAAACTAGATTACAACTGTCAGCAGTGATTATAGACACTGATTGTTTATGACACTTGGAACCGAATGTGTTACAATAAACACTTCACACACAGGATCACACTGTGTTACTTACCAGCTGCTGCAGATGTTTAAAACTGTGAAGGAAATTAGAGGAAACCCAGCTGGGTGTGTGTGTGTGTGTGTGTATGTGTGTGTGGGAGGATGTTTTGTTGTTTCCTGTGTGGAGTTGTCACATGATGAGGAATTGTCTTGTGCCCTGAGATGAGAGATAAAATGTTAAAGGATATGAGGGGCATTAACATTAAATGGTTAATCTCTTAGGGGGGCTGAGTTGACAGAGACACACGTACAAGGTGACATACAAATAGCCTGTAAGATAATTAATAAAAGAAAAAAAGTTTAATTTATATTGCTGCAGGCTACAATGACTCAGGTTGTTACAATTAAAAACAACAGAGGAAGAAAGAGTGAGATAGAGAAAGTGAGACAGCAGCATCCTGTCGGGGAGCATGTCAGCACTTGTCGAGGAGCAGGAGGCGGAAGTCACTCAACCAGACAACACTGTGATTCGGGCATCAAAATAAAAGCATATTAACTGGAGATGATATTGAGACTATTACTTGGCATTACAAAGAGAAGTTCAAATGGAGAATTAAACTGATATTTTAAAAGAACACAATGTACATCGATGCATGGTAATACTATAAATGATGGACAGATCACTCAATATACACATGAAGTAAGACCAAATGTGTAGTTCTGAATGTTGTATTTGGCTTTTTATGAGGTGTAGACATTTTTTTTCTTTTAACAGTGCAAATATGTTCACCTACAACATATATGTATGCACCTTATTTTACCTTATCTTATACAGTGTATGACATGTACAGTAAAAAATAAATAAATAAATAAATATATTGATATTTGATCTTTTGTGTAGGTTTTTTTTTCCAGATTCAGAGTACCTTACTGATCACTGAGAAGAAACTGGGAGATGGTACAGTTGCTCTCATACTGTAGGCTATATAGGCTTATTTAAATCAGAAATCAAAAAATAGAAATAAGAATACAAAAAATGTGCATTATGCTACAATATTTAACACAATACATAAAAATATGAAACAAATTTAGAAATACAAGAAAGCAATATGTTATATAGGAAATAGAAATAAATGAAATATGTACAGATATGTGGATCCTACTATTGTTTGTTCATTACTAATATGTATTGTATTTTTGTTTTTGTTTTTCTCATTATTTAAGTTTTTTTTAATCTCTAAACTGCAATAACTGTGAAATTTCTTGCCGGGATTAATTTATCTATAAATACATTTGCTTTTATAGAAACAGAGCTTTGCAGTTCTGTGCAGGGATGTAAAGAAAATTCACAGTGTGATGTATCCTATAAAGAATAATTGATCTTGACCAACTGGAGGCATTTCAGTCTCAGCCTACCTTAAAAACAAACATTTCATCCATTAGAATTACAACAAGAGACATTTTATTTTCACTGGGACCAATCCTTTAATCTTTGGTTCAATAAAGGTCGGCGTGGATTTTATTCTGAAAAGCCACACCGGACGTCAGCTCTTCTCTTTCTTTATTGACAAAATCAGTCGTAAAACCATAAAGCAGAGCAGACGAAAGAAACCGCTCAGACAAAACAGGGAAGAGTAACACAAGTTGCTGCTCCGTTATTCGCTACAAGTCGTCGGTATTTCTCGTATTGATGGATTAATCCAACAGGAAGACAAGTTGAATATTAACCGAGACAATCCTCAACCAGGAAACTTGAAATGGAATGACACATTTTCCCCACAGTGGACTCTCACATCGTCCTGTGATCCCTTGCCGCTTGTTTTGGCACATTTTATCCCCTCTGATGTCCACCTGTTACGGCCGGTTTCAGACCTACAGACAGCCTCACCACGGAGCGTCAGATAGACCAAGTAAGTGCTTCACTGTGGATCGTCTCTGCCTTTTATTTATTGCTGCAGAAGTTGGTTGAAAATTTGACAGCTCGAAGTTGCATCATCTGTCCAGCTGTCAGAGAGAAAACTTAGCTGAATTTCACGTACATTTCTACTTTAAAATTATTTGCAAGCGTTAACATTAACTTATCTTACGTTTTTATTAGAAGATGAGCAGTTTCTGCCTTCGTCTGGACCTTTTTTTTTAATTTG
Source organism: Epinephelus moara (assembly GCF_006386435.1). Classification (NCBI taxonomy): domain Eukaryota; kingdom Metazoa; phylum Chordata; class Actinopteri; order Perciformes; family Serranidae; genus Epinephelus; species Epinephelus moara. The sequence goes on along the minus strand of NC_065507.1, from coordinate 34,366,307 downwards.
TCAGCGATCTGTCTTCAACCCTTTCATGCAGTTTATTTAATCTTTGCGACAGGTCCAGACATGTTAGATACAGAGAAGTGAGCTGAATCGGTGAAAAAATGATAAAACACAGTTTAGACTCGATATACATCTTCGGCATAAAAAGTATAATGTGATTAACGGCGGTATTTACCCAAGAGCCGGAGGAGGACTGTAAAAAAAACTCGACAACCCCTTAAATTATTAATAAATTCACGATTTTATAGACTAAACTTTAAGCACGGTCGTTGTTCGCTTATCGGTTATTCTAATTTTTGCTCGGACGTTGTTTTGAAATGTTGACCCAAAATAAACATTTTTTCCGTTTTTTTTTAAATTGTATTATTATTTTCACATTAATTAAATGTTACATCGAGGATTTTCTCACACTGTTCTCTGTTTTGTACGTCGATATTTTCCTTCATGTAATAAATTTATGCCGTTAAAAGCGAAAGAGACCCGCGTGGCTCTCCATTCAGTGTGTGCGTACCCGTGCCCGCTTCTTCGTGCTCGGGCGTCACTGTTTACAAACAAGTCTCGTGCTCTCGTGCAGAGCAGTCACCGCCGCCCCCTAGCGGCGGGTAGAAGAATATAGGTTGGTGGGTCAAGCTGGTGCAGAAAGAAAAACAATGCTGCTAAAATCGGAACAGTAAATTATTTAATTTATTTTGTACATTTTTTACTGTGGCAAAATTGTTGCTAAGTAAATATAGAGTTTGCTTTTTTGGTGTATAAAAAAATATGAGAAACTTTATTGTGAAATCGTATGTATTGATTTATTTAGTCCTTTAACATTTTTAAGTTCTTATTTTGTATGGTGGCTCAACACAACCCCACATGTAATACACAAAACACAAGCAAATTAAGAAAACATCTTGACTTACTTGACATCACATGCGCAACATTTAGAAATAAATACAGAAAACACAACCAAGTATGGTATGGTATATCAATAATATTGAGATATAAAACATTTTGCAATATGCTGAGTGTTGCGATAACATATTTGGCAATAGTTTGCAATTATTACCTTATTTTAACTGCAGTGCCCCCTTTCAGTGTCAACATCATTTTATTTAGATTTTTTTTTTGTTTCTGTATTCAGTTTAATCTATTTTTAAGATGCGTATAAAACTGATTTTGATGTAGCAGTACACGCTGTCTCGATGTGAAATACCTTATGTGCACACCTCTGTTTGACTTAGGCTACTACTGAGATGGCCCGTGCAGAGACCATCGAGAGCATTGGGGAAACTGGAGGAAGTGGAGGAAATGGTCCTCTCCCTCGCCACAACACCTGCAGCATGGAGCTGCCTCGCCCTTTCTACAACTGGCCCGGCCTGCTCACCACTACCACCATCACCACCAGCTCTGGGACTAGCAGTGGTGCTGTACACCTCCACCATCACCACCATCTGCACCCTTTGCAGGCTCTTTATGTTTCATACCCACTGCCTTACCCCCACCCAGAGGGCCAGGAAGAGCCCCAGACTCACCAGCAGTTACCTATGTTATCATCATCACCAACGCCTCCTTGTTCGCCACTCTGCAATCGGAGGGGAGAAAGGGTTGGAGGTGCAGTTGCACAGAGTGCCTTCTCAGGAGAGCAGTCAGGTAAGATCATGTTATTTACTCACACTTACATAAAAACACTGCTGCCCGGGTCACGAGTTTGTACAAGTTGAATGATTAAAACAAAGTTAAGAGGAGGATAATAATCTCATATGTACAGTAACAGGACGTGAGTTGTGGCATGGTGTCATTAAAACCAGGTGGTTCTACCTTTGTTTTGACAGACAGGGAAAGGGGGCATATGTAACACCAAGCAAATCAGTAATTGTTTAGCCTGCCAGAGTGAGCAACAACAGAGCCAGCATTGATTCATGGCTGGGTTCACTGCTGCAGAAACAAGCTGCAGATGATCAGCAGTAGCTGCAGGTTTTGAGGAAACGTTGGAGAAGATGTGACTCAGCTACACAACACAGACCTCCACCCTTAAATAAACATTATAGTTATCAGTTATCAGGAGAGTATCAGTTATGTTTGTACTTTGCCGGGGGCTGTGTTTCCATGACAGGACACTGTTTGGGCAGTGTTGATGGGGGACAGGTGGAGGGATGAGGAGGAGATGTGTTACTGGGATAATCAGTGACTCTTTTGGGCTTGTAACCAGCAGACCACTGTGCTGCTGCATCATGAAGCTTCTCAGAGAATAAAAAGTGCACAAACAAGTTTTGCTCACAAGACATCTGTTAGACAGTCTGTCTGTCTTGAGTTCACAAGGTGTGAGGAACGTAAGGTTACAATGGTAATGATGGGTGTTAGTACCGAAAATACATTTGATTAACTTTCTTCTTTCTTTTGACTCAAATTAGGGATTAATGATCAGGAAAATCATCAGTGTTAGTATCTTGAGAATACAAACTGCCACTCTTTATAATAAAGAAACAAAAAAGGCTACGAGTTGTGAATTTACTTCTCCAGCAGTTTGTTTTTTTGCAGTTAAATTGATTCTGCCATATTCACTGTCAGTGAGTGAATCCCATTCGCAGAAGTAAATTATTTCTGAATTCAGTCTTTACAGGAGAGCTTTGAGTTCAGTGAAGAGTGAGAAACCTCTTATTATCATGGGATGAGTCATGTACAGTCTGAACTTTAGTATCCTGGAGGGGAATTTGGAGGCTGTAGAAAGGGAAACTTAGGTGGCAGCAGCAGGTTACAGGATAGACAGGTTCACATTTGTCTGAGCCTCTGTGTTGTGACAGATTTGTAGCAATGTAAACAGATAAATTACCCCCCTCCACCTCCTCCTCCTCCTCCTCCTCCTCCTCTCTCAGCTGCAGGTCAGCTGTGTATCTCGGGCATGTTCAGACTTGTTCTTTGCAGTCTGGCTGTAGCTGAGAAACAATCAGCTGTATTTCCTCTTGCTTTAAAGCGGGCAGCCAGACAGCACAAAGTCACTTATAATTACTTTATCCACAAGAGGTAAATTTGGCCATTTATTTAGGCTACAGTTATCTCAGGAGCCTCACTTGTAAGCCATTTATTTAGTCAGTTTATTAGATAAACAGTTTGTCAGACTTAAATTTTGTTAATCAGGCTTATCAGTCAGCCCACTAATCACACAGTTTAACAGTCCATTAGGGAGTCAGTTTGTTATCCAGTCAGTAAGTAAGTCAATTATTTGGTTACCTAAGCCCCTTTCACACATGCAGTCTATCCCTGAAATGTTCAGGAACATTTCCTGCATGGGGTAAAGTGTGAGCGGGAGCAGGATTAACATTCAAGGAAGCCTGTACTGACAATTACCCACCTCAAGGCCTCGTAAGTAAAACAGAAGAAGACTGACAATGAAAAATAATCTGAAAAGAAAGCCCAAGCTGGCATGGGTTTGGAGTTCTTTCAGTTCCCGTAGCTCTGTCCACCTAAAGGGTTACTTCCATCTGATGAAAGACACTTTCACGTAGAGCGAGTGAACCAATCACAAGGCTCCACTGATGATGTATCATTACATCAACATTACGTTATAAATAAACATTTAGATAATCAATTATTGACATTTCTAAATCAATACCAAATCATCCATGCCTGCATCATGATGCGTCTAAGAATCGATTATATCCCCTACCCTGAGTGTGTATTCGGCCTTGCCCAATCCTCTTCCCCTTCTGTTGAATTTTATGGTGGTTGGCATCCATAAGTTTGAAAAGGCACAAGATGGAAATGTTTCTGAATGCAGTGCATGTTTGAAAAGTGAAAATCACTAGTGATTCTCAAAAGATTAGCCCAGTAATTTACCTGCAACTATGTGTGAAAGAAGATCTAGTCTATCAATCAGTCAGACACTTTTGACAAATTGCGGGTCACCTACTCATTGATCGCTCAGATATTTATATTCATTCACTTATCAGGCAGTGAATAATTATACATTGATAATCAGTGTCACTGAAATTATCTTAAAACCTGCCAGCTTGTTGGGTGGTTACTTAGTTGGCATGGCGATCAGTAAGTTAGTCGATTGTTATGTCAGTTTGTAGGTTAATTTGTCAATTATGTGTTCAGTCAATCAGTCGGATTGTAAGTTGCGTATTAGTATAGCAACAGCATAGATAAAGTTAGTTATCCAGCTCACCCTTTAGCCTTTTGCCTCCTCAGTTAGGTTATCTGGTTTAGTCTGTTTTGATTTTTAATGCCACCCCTCCACCCGGCAACCAAGTCACCCTCCTGCCTCCCGTATCTAACTGGTCTCTGTCACCTTGTCAATCCGTCAGCCTATCAAACAGACAGGTTTACATCCAGTCCCGCCTCTTTTCTTTCCTTCACCCTATCACAGCTCAGCCCCCCGCTCTGTCGGCCAATAGCACAGAGACGTCTCAAAGAGTGCTTGCCTCTGAGTTACCTTGGCAACAAGCCAGGGTTTTCCATTTGTTATTTTTTTCTCTCGCTCTCTCTTTTCTCTCTCCCTCCGTCTCTCGCTCTGTCTAGTCACCTGCATCTTTAAAGGATCAGTTGTAATCCTCCTAGCAAAGCAGATGCTGTGGTTGCCAGGGGTGCCCGTTTCTGTGGCAACTAGAGTTGTGGTTGCCACAGGCGCTCAGCTCCATGACGGAGACAGGGGTCATTTCACAGGAAAGCCATGTGGACAAAGTCAAAAACATTAAGTGTCATAGGAAGGTTACAACTGGTTATCTAATCAGCTAATAGACAACTGGTATTCAAAGACATTGACATTTAATGCATATAACGTAGGACAAAACATTTTAAATGATGGATGGATAATCAAACAAACATGAAATGATAAGATCTGAGAGAGTAGAAACTGTAAAAATTCTATGCCATTCAATTATTATTTATTATAATTTATGAGCAGCAATTTTAATTTGTTTTGTTTTCTGTTGAGAAATGTTAAAATGCAGACAGAAATGGAAGACGTGTCAGTTCTCTGGTTATGATGCTTACATTCTTCTACATCATACAATATGGCTGAACTGATAAAGAGGCAAAATTAAGAAAAGTAACAAAATAAGCAACTAAGTAGACATATAAAAATAACACACAAATTAATACTTCTTCAGGAAATGCTTTAAAATACATGAGGTCTCATAAAACCATAATATCTCTAGTAGCTTTAGGCATGTTTGTCAAGCTAAAGCAACCAGACAGAAGGTACAGGTATGTGTCCGTTTAAAAAAACAAACACGAAGTCTGTAAACACAACAAATAAACACACACACACACACACACACACACATTTGGTTCCTCTCCATACCAGACTTAATAAGCAGATTAGGAGATTAACTCTCCCAAGTTCCATGAAGAGGAAAATAAGTCAGGCTCCTTAAGAAATATGTGTGGACGTAGAACTTAACAACTCCACTGGGAACTGCACTAACTATTTTTGTTAGATTCTGAATGTCAATATTCAAGACCGAAGTTTACACTTATTTTTTTTTCACATTGAGAAATCATTGCTTCCTGTTCTTTCTGCATCAGAGACAATACTCTTTTAAGTCACTTTTCCCCACTTAATTCAAGTAAAAACATGCATGTGCATACAATATTTTAACATTTATGGCTATCTGTCTCTGTATATTACAATCCCTCCAGGAATTTGCAGGCTTTTTTTGTATGATTTAATAAAATTTGAAGGCAACCTGTTCCAGTGAGAATAAACCACACACTTCTGAGTGTGTGAAGTAACTTTGATTCTTCCAGCAAGTCAGCATGTGCAATAGATGTGGATGCAACAGACTCTGTCATGGTGATTCACCTTGCCCCAGCATTTGAAGTGTTCTGTGTGTTTTGTGGTAGAAAAGTTTGTCCACACTGACTCATATTTGTATTCCACCGCAAAGTTGCATGCAGTACAAAACAGTTTACCCCCTCTTCCGTGTAGAACATCAGGGAATTGCCTTGCATAGCGGTCATGTTTGTTTGTGTATATGGGATGTTCATGTTGCACATGGCTGCATCCTGACAACCAGAAACAAGGAAATGAGTTTGGTGACATGTGGGGGACTGCTACGATTGGTAAAAATGGCAGGGTTGTGGAGAATTCAGGAGAATTGGGTCAATTTGCAGCAACGCAACATCCTGGAGGGACTGATATTACTCCAAGTGATGATCAGTAACTGCCTGAAAGTAACTGATGATTTCTGGAAAGTTTGTATATGAAGATGTGTATGTTTTGGATGTGTAAGGTCTCTGTTGCCCATGTGTTACTAAGTGCGCACAGATAACCCCGTCTTGAACTGTCTACATTAGTGTGTAAGGAGGCTATTAATGTATGCAGCTTGTTGAGAATCAATTAAGCATAACCACCAGAGGCTCTGCGTACCCAGTAGAGCCCTTCTCTTCATACATGAACATTTCTTCTAAAGAGTGACAGATAAGAGTCAGAGAATGATGAAAAACTACAGTAAAATAATGTGAGGGGAGAAATGCATGTTTTGTCTTTGTGAGTATCTTTTTTTCTGAATTTAGTTTTGCTTTTTTCTGCTGCAGAGTCATACAGAGTGGAGCGCCAGGAGGCCTCCAGCCAGCAGGAACCTCTGCCTGACCTGCTGCCTCAAAATGAGCACTCATCCAGGGCTTCACCACGTCACAGAGCCCCCAGAGGAGAGGCTGTGCAGGAGTTGGAGGTCCAGCGAGTGGCCAACCAGCTGAGGGCCATTGGAGATGAATTTAATGCCACGGTCCTCCACAGAGCGGTAAGAGGAGGGGCGGGGCTTTGATGCGTACTTTATAGTGTGTTTAATTATACATTAGTTTGTATTTAATGTAGATTATGTTATGTGGATGTGTGCAGAGAGGAGTGAATTTTTCAAAAATGATTTGATAAAAAAATACCCCTTTAGCAACTCAGTCTGATCCAGTGCATATTTATTTGTGAAAGAAGCCTATGTCTAGCTTGGTTGCACTGTCCGTGTTTTTCTGCTTTTCAGTGGATGCACCTAAAACTGTGAAATTTAGCCACTTTGTTAGCCTACAGTTCACAGTAACATTACCCATAAAAATCCCTAGTATAAAGAATACTTTGCAAGCAGACTGAGCTGTTACTTTCAGTTTTCAGGTGATTTGCCAAGTTCGTTGTGGATTTGTAACACACTAGTTTCCTTTGGCATATCTGGCATTCCCCTTTTGGGGGGGTCATCTTTGCAAACTTAGAAACTATTCCAGGTTTTTTGTCAGCGTATCTGTGAGCATGTCATGTGTCTTCAAAGTGTCAGGAGTGCTGGACTGCTGGTGGATAACATCAGATGAGGGAGTCTCAAAACTATCACTAAGTTGAAATGTCATTGTCTGAGAACTAAAAATAATTAATGTTGGTGAATAATGAGTGATTTAGGGTGATATTTCCCAATTTATCTGCTGTTTGGGATTTCAGGGGTAATGCATTTATATATAAAAAAGGAGCATTCAAATACCAATTTGGACATCGATTACCATGGCAGCAATCGAAGCCTTTGGGTCAGCCCTAATAATTACATGTGTGTGTGTGTGTGTGTGTGTGTGTGTGTGTGTGAGGCAGTAGAGAAGATAGATCAATACTTGTGTGAGAGAGCGAATCTATGTCATCTGTGAGCCAGTTTTCTCTTTTTCACTTTCTTTTATTGTCAATTTTTATCCAAATGATACTTTCAATGAGTCTTTCTGCTTCCATCGTCTCCTTCCTCTCTCTGCCTTTCTCTTTCCTTCTGCTCTTTTCTGCACAGAAACTGACAGAAATTACTTCTTTTTTTTTCAGAAACCTTATTACACACAGTGTCCTCTATATTCCTTCCTTCCTCCCATTTCATTTTCCTTCCCTTGCTTTTGTATTTCACAATTCCTTTTCCTGTCACTCTTGCCCCACTTCTTATCATTTTCTTTATGGATTCAAAAAACTGAATTAGGACAATAGTTTTTCAGAATCAATAGTGTGAAAACTGTCCCTAAAAACAAAAAAAAAGACTTAACATTCAAGCCAAACGCACAGATTAAATGACAGCATTTGTCAACCTTGCTGTCTCTCTGTTTCCTTTTATTGTTATGTCTTTATCTCACCCCTCCCTCCCTCTGTATTCTAGATCGCGTGAGGAGTTGGCTGTAACTCCCCACCTCCTCCCCCACCACAAACACACACGCCTCCCCACTGCTCTCTCTCTCTCTCTCCCTTGCCATCCCGCCTTATGCACACAAACAAAGATGACGTCACCTTGTCTTGACTCACACTCAGACTTGGATTGCGCGCGCGCACACACACACACACACACACACACACGCACACGCACACGCACTTTATGAGGGTGTAACAGTGCTTTTGCAGACATGTGTAGCAGGTTTCTGATGTTGCTGGCTGCTCACTGAACTGTTGGCTGCGTGTGTGTGTGTGTGTGTGTGTGTGTGTGTGTCTGTGCATGAGAAAGACAGACAGATACTTTATTCTCAAGAGGAAATTGTGTGTGTTGTTTACAACTCAGCCAGGCCAAAAGCACACTCAGACACTTTTCTAAACGAGCAGTTTGAAACAAAAGGAGTGAGGGAAGGAGGGATGGAGACTGTAAAGGAGGGAGGGAGGGTTAACCACAGGCACGTGAGGTTCAGGCAGTTCAGAGTAGCATCTTTAATACAGACACACACTTGTTTATCCTCGTGTTCAAGCTTTGTTGAGTGTTTCTCATAATTCCACACCATGCACACGTGGTCTCTCTTTCTCTACTGTGCGTCCCTCTCCTGTTCACTCCTCTCCCCAAAAACAACATAATTTTTCCTCTGTCGTTGTGAGATTTGCTTCTTTCCACCCAGTATTTCATTTTTTAGTTTTCAAATTAACATTTGTCCCATTTGAATGTGTTCAGAAATGCTGCAGCAGCTCAGACTGCTGAGTCATAAGTCAGCCCAGTGAAACTTATTTAAACAGGTTCCAACATCTTTGTAGATCCAAATCCATTTCTGTCAAATAGAGTTTTAATTGTCTTTTTCAGCTGCTGCTTCACATGCCAACAGGAACAAAAGGGAACAGCATTGACTTTCATGAAGTTGCAATTATGTGAATAAGTCTCTTATGCCTTGTGAGCTGTTTGTAGGTCGCATAAATAAATGTGCATGTTTTAGCATTTTGGCTCGCCTAAAAAGGTCAGATATTAAATGTTTTATTTGGCCTAATATGTCTTTCTGTCGTCTCTCTCGCAGCACGCTGCCCCCCACTGGCAGGACTGGAGAGACGCTGGTCGAGGACTCCTCAACTTCATTTCCCAGACTCTGAGCACTCTCTACAGGCTCACATAGAGAGGGAGAGAGAGCATGTCACCCATGACCACCAGTTACCATGGCGACTTTATACATTCAGGACTTGGCCACTGACTGTTGGACTGTGGCTAGTGAACGGATCAACCCCAACTGGTTGCTGCACTGTCGTCCATTTGAACCTGGAGGGTTAATGTGGCCTAAAAAAAAATTTGTGAACAAATAATTTTTGGAGGAGATCGGGAGGTGTCTGCACCACCTGTGGGCTTGTCAGGGTGCTACCTGTGGAAACTGGAACCTGTCTGTCTGTCTGCCTGACCAGTCTGTTCGTCAGTCAGTCTGCTGGTATAGACTGCAGCTGAGGGGTCGACGGTCAATTTCCTTCCTGTATATTTTGTAAAATCAACTTGCTTTCGCTGTCTTTGTCTCGGGGCTTATCTCCTCAGTCAGTACGTGTGTATATGTGTGTACACAAGGCAGACGTGGGTCAAACAAATCGGTTGTGTATACTGAGATATCTTTGCAAAAAAGTAATTTGGAAAATACCGATATGTCAAAATTGTGCTTTCTATAGAGAGCCAAAGTCCCTCCCCTTGCGGTGTCCCCCATGGGATCTTTTGTTGGTATGTATGTTGGTCAACGGCGAGAGACAAAAAATGCTTTGATCCCGTTTGAATTGTGCTATAAAATACACATATGATATTTGTCAATTTAAAAGATGATTTTGCAAGTCAAGAAATTCACAGTTAGTTGTAGGTTTGTCATAGTACCATTTAGTTTTGTGTGAAACCACGCAACATACATCACCAACACCAAAATAGTCGTTACGTTGACATATAATATTACCCATGTGTTATATCCAGTGCCTCCTGGTCTTTATATCACGCTGGAAGCGAAAGAATGAGCAAGACCCATTGCTCGTGTGAGCATGAAACACACAGGCATCGTAGATTCAGCTAGAGATAAAGTAAGACTCACTCACACGACAAAATTACTTTTAAAATTGACAAACATTATATGTGTGATTTATAGCATAGGTGTGATCAAGAAATTATTTGTCTCTTGCTGTTGACTACCACACGTTTTTTGCAAAATAAGGACCCATGGTGGTCCACCAGAAGGGAAGGGACTTCGCCTCTTTATACTACAACTGAGTCTGTTTGTGAGCAACCTGTTTTAGAAGTGAAGGTTTTCTCTATCCTTTGGACATTTATGATTTAGCTTTATTATCAGCCACCATTTTTCTAGAGGATCTCTAGATGATATCTCCGCAACTCTTCCCTTTGAGAGTGGCAGACATATTTTGACCTATGTCTGATGTGTACGAATTACTGTCATGTCTTTATTTTATCCCCCGTTCTTATAAACTGTGAAATTGGATGCTGTGTTTGCATCGCAGGGAAAAAAAAGTCGGGTGTCAGTTCACAGAGTGAACCTCTCTCTCTCTCTCCCAAATCTGAAACTGCTTCATTGCATCATACAACGTGCCTTTCTGCTCAGCGCTCTGTGGAGGTCTAATCTCCAAAACTAGGACAATCAGTTAAACACACATTCAAAGAAACACACACACACACTCTTCAAGTGCTTTGTTTATGTAATTTGCATGACATTCAAATGTTCCAGCATCAGCACGGTTTAAAGTCATCTAAGCACAGAAATAACTTAATCTCTGGCGCCACACATTGCCACTGTACATTCCTCGGTTCACACTGCTGGTGTTGGGAGTAGGCAGGGTCTCTGTGTTGACAGTGTTTATAGTTACTTGATTGTTTGTAAATATTTTTTTGGTAGATTTATCATAACTAACTCAAAAATTCTGATGGACTTTAAAAGTGCTTACGAAAGCAAGAGAGTTCACTGTGTTTTTTGTATTTGTGAGCGGCAGCAGTAGAGCGAGTTTGAATTTAAATCCAGTGGATTTGAAGTGGTATTCCATGAGTTAAAGAAAAGTATATGAATTGGATCTTTTTGATTGTCGAAAAGTATTTGATGATATTTTGTAAAATGACCCCTTTCGGTTGTGCGATTATTTTCAGTGTAGTGTGGGAGAAAATGTTTAATTGCTCATGTTAAGAGCATAATTTATTTTGGAATGTAGCCTATCTGTAGCTTGTTGTTTTTGGTTTGTTTTCATTTTTTATGTAATGTTTTATTTATTTTTTTCTTACATTCCTGATCAAAACTATGAATTAAGCTGTACCTAAGTTGTAACTTTTAAAACAGAGATTGAATTAGACTGGAGCTAAAGCTGTTTATATATGCAGTGAAAGTGCATACATCATTTTAAAAAGCAGAAAAAATAGCTTAAGGCCCTGTCTACACATTTACAGACATTTTTTAAATCAGACATTTTTCACCTCGGTATTAAAAAATAATTCTGTCCACACTGGAACAAAAAAACGACCCCAAACGCTTGCCTGTGTTAGCTGTATCTGCAGTATTTCTTCATCACAAAGGCTGTAAAGTGTAGAAACCAATATTCCATTTTTCAACACACCTACTGTAGATGTCATCACCATTGATGTCCATTCAATTTAAGGACAAAGGAGTTCACTCAAGCATACTAGTGATGCTCTGGAAATGATTAAGTTTTCCTTCCACTCCTCATTGACAGCAATCCCACTCTGGAAACTGTCCCACCATCTGCTAGTTCGACTGGGCCTGATCCAAAACACTTGTGTCCACTGAGGTGGAGCAAATAACATCAGGCGCAGAAGATGCCTCTTTTCGTCTGTGAAGTGGTGCAGCAATATTAAATTCAGTATAAGGTAGTCATTAGACCAAGCAGTGCTAACAAAATGTAAACAAACCGGCAGTCCGCCCTTGTCGTCATTGTTTATGGCACATGCTCATTACACATAGCAACAATTGGCATGTGTGAACTGAGGAAATGACATCAGCTTTTCCTAATACGTTTTAAATGTCCACATGGATACAAAGTAACTGGAGTTTTGAAAATCTGCACTTCAAAAGAAATCTTAAAGTCTGTTTGTGTGTCAACGAGAGGCCAAAACAGAGAATAAAATATCTGTTAACAAAAATATTTGTATTTGTGTAGACGGGGCCTAAGAATTTCATACCTTTTGTCCATGGCTTGTGATAAAAAACTGCCTCAATCATTTAAAATGGTACTATGTTTTGAAAGCCGTGGTCTTACTATTATTAACAAGTTCTTTAGCCATAAACAAACATGATAAACAAAATGTCAGTGTATTACAGAATGTCACAAACCTCTCCAGACACTCAAAATGATGTATTGGCTTTCCATGTGTATATCAGATGAGATGGAGCATTAAAAACCTCCAAAATTCATACTCTTTAAAGCACAAAGAAAAAAAAAAAGCAATACTCTAAACTGGCTGAAGTGAAATCAACTGGGTATTACTGATGTTAATTGAATTCCCAAACTGCACTTCTACTGGTGCTACTCATGCTAAAAAGATACATTTATGTACTGTAATGTACTTAAAATTAAAGCACTGACTTAGTGGAGTATTTCAACTTTAATTTCAGGAAACATTTGACTGAAATGAGGACCTTTATTCATACTTAAAATGCCTCAGAAATTGAACAGGCTGTGGCAGTTTTACTTTGCCTCTCACTTGGCCTTAGCCACACTGTTTTGTATGTTGGTAGCACAGGGCCTGGTCATTTCTGAAGGCCTTGATGTATAAAGTCATATACCTGTAGATGATCAGCGAACATGGAGCTAAGCAGAGAACAAACGGTGCAAGCTACAGTAGACACCCGTTTACTGCTTGTATATTCATATTTTTAGATCCGTTTGTGGGCAGTGCTTTTAGCCGTGTTTGCTGTCATCACATAGTAACGTTATGTGGTCCTGGTTCAGGGTTGCCTCCCTTCCACTGATGATGCTCAGTGTCAGTCACATGCAGTGTGTATTTGCTGTTTTTCAACTTTTTCTATTGTAAAATTTCTACATGACTTTTGTACTTTTTTCGTTTTTATACAATAAAGATAAGGAGAACTATATTCAAATGTTTGGTTTTTCTTGTCCAACATTAGATGCAGCAGGTGTAGTGTGTATTGTATAAATGTAAGACCAAATAAATTACATTGTATATTACAAGAGCTAATATGTTTGATAAAATATGAAACCAGTAATAATTAAGGCTTTTACATTTTCTGTCTGTGGTCCCATAAAATCCTGTTTGATTAGGTAACCCTCAGTATTAGTGTTTTTATGTTTTTCCATAGTTTGTTAATTGAAATTTTCAGGGCAGACATTAATTAGTTAGTAGTTAGTTCAGTTAAAAATACATAGGTGTATACCGCTTTACGTGGAGAGATAGAGAGATAATAATAGTGACAATAAAAGTGTTAGTTTGACATGCATTGAGGTGCCATATATCAGCAATGTCACACAAACTTTTTAAGCCCCTGTACTTGAAGGCTCTGCGCTTGTTCTTCACCTTAGCTTAGCTTAGGTTAGCTTAGCTTACTTTACTGAGGACAGAATAAAAAACATGAAAAACTTAACTTAAAATAGCCTAAAAACCAATTATTCCCAGAGGATAACACATGAAAGCAGTGGCTCTCAACCCTAGTATTACTGAGGAACCCACAAGCTCAAAAAATTTAAAAACAATACGAGGCGTTTTTGCACCAAAGGAAGTTTTCATAGTTTTAAGATCACTGTAGCACTCCCATTGGTGGTGTAAATGCAAACAGAAAAAAAACATGCCATGTAGTTCTCAGGGAAGCTCCTCAGTGGGAAGTTGGGCAGAACTGTTTGGTCCAAAAACACCCACATTGTTATATGACACGTCTTATGGTTCTATATAGCGCTGTTTGACGAAGGCGCTGTATAGCACCTTTAACAGATGGGTGCCACATAGCACCAAAACAGGTTCCCCTATGATTACGAGCCAGAGAGCCACATTTGGGCCCTGTTTAGCAGTGTTGTAGTTTAGATCACCTAAACCGACAGCAAGTCATGACCAGTGTTTTTAGACCAAGACAAGACCAAGAATTTAAAGGGTTGGGACAAGTCAAGACCAAGACCAAGAAGAAGAAGGTGCCTTCGTTTCTTGGGCTGATTGGGTGGTAGAGCAAGTTTATCCCTCACTTTGCTGACAGGGCAGCTGTCCTCACTGACCTCACAAAGCCTCTGCTCCCAACAAGGTGAAATGGACTGATGCCTGTGAAAAAGCCTTTGACAATCTCAGGAGCGGTATCACAAGTGAATCTGTTCTTCACAGCCCTGACTTCTCTCAGCCATTCATGCTACAGACAGATGTTTCTGGTGTTGGCCTGGGAGCAGTGCTTCTGCAGGACGTCCATGGAGAGAAGCGACCAGTCCTGTTTCTGAGCTGCAAGCTTCTGGACCGGGAGACGAGGTACTCAACAGTGACGAAGTGCTTGGCAATGAAGTGGGGAATCCATTAGCTGAGGTACTACCTGCTTGGGCGTCACTTCATCCTTGAGACAGATCATTGTGCTCTGCAGTTGCTGAACAGGATGAAGGGCTCCAACACCCATCTCACCGGGTGGTGCCTCTCCCTGGCAGCCCTATGACTTTACAGTCCGGTACAAAGCAGGATCACGGAGGCTCAGGTGCTTGGTGCTTGAGAACATGGTGCTGGAGAAATAAAGTAAAGACTTGCTGCACGTCACCTCTCCTGTCTGATCTCCTCATTGGACACCTCTGCTGCTCAATCCAGTTAACAAATATATAAACACTAAGGAGCTGAAATCAGTTCAACCACTTTCATTTCATTTTTGCACAGGACATTTTGTGATATCCCCACAGCTGTGGTCTTGACCGGTCTAGAAATACATTTCAGTGTCCTCTTTGTCTGAGACCAAGACAAGACCAAGTAAATATTCAAAAAGAGGTCAATCGAGTACTGAAACACTATCATTGAGCACCATTTTTGTTTTGAGTTGATTTATAGATGATGACTTAACTTGACTTGGGGATGAACTTAAAGCAACACAATGGAGGATTGTGCTTTTTACCTCACAGGGGTCCCCCTACAGAAGAAAAGATGGTATTGTCTGTTACAACTGTTGCAAAAATCTTTCTGCGCGTGCATTTGTTGACAAGCCAACCATACCGGTGAACTTCCTGAAGCTGGCCGTGTAATGCGCGATCATCATGTCTTCAGAACAGGTAAAGTAACCTTATAGCATTTTGTACATACATGATTAGGCCAATTGATTTATTTATTTATTCATTTTCGAAACTCAGAAATGAGTTGCTCTCTGCATGTCAGGGCTGACCTCCTCCTCACAGTGTGCGCGCACACACACACACACACACACACACACACACACACAAACTCAACAGAGTAAAGTCAGACAACAGCAGAGAGGCCGCAGTGCAGATGAAGGGAATATTCAAGATTACTCTGGTTGACCACAACTACACTTTTTACTGTAAGTAAGTGCAATAAAACCTCTGCCAGCCAAGCCAATACTATATCAATACATGTGATCAGCATGTAGAAAGCCATATTTCAATCTGCTCTGTCCGCAGTCTCTCATTCACCGCTATTATAATTTACGATCACGGTCGACACAAGCACATTGTGTTCGCGGTGCTAACAGCAAACTTTCAAAGAAAAACTAAAATGAAAGCTGTCTGTATGTAGGCTAACACTTTATCTGAAAATGTACCTGCCGACCTGCAGACAGTGAGTCTCCTAAGTAGAGGGTAACAGCAATAACAGCACCAGGTCACCATTGGTCGGGAATCCCTCCTCCTCTTTCAGCTCTCGCCAGCGTGTGAAAGACGGGCCAATATTAATCCTTCTTTGCCACTTCAGCCATGACAACCACATCTAACTTTGTTCACCTCAGTTCGGCTATGCTACTCTAAAGAGAGGAGGGGGATATGACATATGCCACAAAGCAGCCAATTTTTGTAGTTTTTTTTTTGTCCGGGTTCCTACCCGAACCCCGAAACTGCATAGTGCCAGCGCAAGTGAAACAGACGCTCTCAAGCAATGACGGAGGTGTCATCCAACCTATTGTGAGTTGATGTACCATCACAAAGATCTTGGATATATATTTTGAGGGCTCAAAAACTCCATTGTGTTGCTTTAACACTGGTGAAATGTCATTTTGGGATGACACTGTTTTCAGCAGATGTTTACAGATGTTGGTGGCTCTCTGGGGGCGGAGCAGCAGCCCTTTGGCCATGCGTGACAGTGGATGGACAGACGCTGCCGTGGTCTCCATCACATCTGGAGAGTTGCATGGATTAGCAGACACAAGGTCATGACCCTCACCGTTCACACGCTCACACACAAACACACAAACACACAGATGTACCACAAGTGTTTACAATGATGATCAACATGACAATCTGGTGGAAGGCGTGCATCAAAATACTCCAGAACATGTTTTGAGGCTTTTAAAGAGTCCTTGAATGACCCCAGTACTGCACAGTGGATACAGTGTAATAACATTTATTCATGTTCTTCATTACATCATCGTGTTGTTACATTATCTTTTTTTTCCCAGTTTGTTTTAATACGAACAAACAAACAGTGAATATAAGATAAACACAACAAATGTGTGTTTTTAAATTAAAAACTGACCCATAAAATATGCATATGTGATGATTTCTGTGACTCTCTGATTATCCTATCAGTTAAAGGACATTCTCACTTGTTACTGTATAATTCTACTAATTTCGAAGTAATAACTAATGTTAATGTTAATGCCAATATAATACATTCAAAAGGACATTGACAAGAACTCGGTGTCTTTAAGTCCTTCCTGGGAAAAACATACACTATATAATGCCAATTGTTGGATTGTCATTACTAATGCATTAGAAACCAGAAACTAAAGCTGTCAGACAAATGTAGTTTAGTCAAAGGTACAATATTTGCATCGGTGATGTAGTATAGAGAAGAAGTACAAAATACAAATGGAAACATTAAAGAACAAGTTTTTCAACTACTTTGATAATCACTTAATTGTTTTGGTATTTTTTCAAGCAAAAATGCCAAACATTTACTGCTTCCAGATTCTCAAATGTGAGAATTTGACATTTTCTTTGTCACATATGATACTAAACTGAATGTCTTTAGGTTTTACACTGTTGGTCAAACAAAACAACCTATTTTTAAAGCTGTCACATTAAGCTGTGAAAGATTAAACTAGACATTTTTTACTAGACATGTCAGACACAATGATTAATCAATGAAATGACTGAGAAAATAATTTGTAGAATAATTAATAATGAAAAAAATGTTAGATGCAGCTCCACTAATCTTAACAAGATAAACAAAGGCAGGAATTCATCGGTTTATAAGGAATAGGATGGACACGCACACAAACACTTGTCTGTTACTGAGTCAACAGGCAGCATTGGGACTAGACATCCTCACTTAAACTCTTCTGCAGAACGAGCCAATCATGAAGGCCTCAGAGCAAATCAGGGATCTGATTGGTTGGAACAACAGGCACTTGGTCTTTGCTGCTAAGTGGAGAGAGTGACCACACAGCAGGCACACCGGGCTGCAATTTAACTCCACATGTGTGTGTGTGTGTGTGTGTGTGCGTGCGTGTGTGTGTGTGAGTGTGTGTGTGTGTGGGGGGGGGATTTAAGGACAAGAGGAGGATAAGAAAGAAAGAGATGGAGAGAAACATTAAAGAAATGAAGCAGAATCAGCACGAACAGTGCATGAAGAGTGCATCGAACGTGTTTTTGGGCAGATAAGAGTTTAGGTTTAATTAAAGGGGCAGAATGAGCTTATAGGGATGTTCCATAATTAATCTTCTTTCCTAATCCTTGGAAAAGAGCAGTGGAATCCTGCACTGCCTAACAGCTCCTCTGGTTTAATTGCAGTACTCTTGTTTGGGTGCTTTACAGTTAAATCAACCATAAACACACCAATTGTGTAAATTATTATGTAGGTATTGGTATTATTCATTCTTTTATTATTCTCTGTGTCCTCAAATACTCTCTGTATTGAACTTACAATGAACCCAGTGTGAGTGAATGGACATAATCTTATCTAAATATAAAAAATGGTCTCACATTTCCGCTGCTGAAAGCATGACAAGTACAAGGCAGGGAATAACTCACTATATATATCAGTTAAGTCACAGCAGGTATGTACCAAGGTACAGAGTAAAATTAACGTTATTCTTGTTTATATCTTTAATTATCTGCTTGTTGCTTTTTTCGTAAACAATTACAGTGTGTGGGGCGCCGGTGGCTTAGTGGTAGAGCAGGCGCCCCATGTACAAGGCTGTTGCCGCAGCGGCCTGGGTTCGACTCCAGCCTGTGCCTGTGGCACTTTGCTGCATGTCACTCCCCTCTCTCTCCCCCCTTCACGCTTGTCTGTCCTATCCATTAAAGGCGAAAAAGTCCCAAAAAATATCTTTAAAAAAACCCAAAACAATTACAGTGTGTAGGATTTTGGGGCATCTATTGACAAAATTGCAATATATGGTTAGATATAGTTATAGTTATATAATATTCATCACTATGTTTTCATGAGCTTATAGTCACCTGATCCACATAGGAAGCGGGTCCCCTTTTATAGAGTCCACCATGTTTCTACAGTAGCCCAGAACAGACAAATCAAACACCGGCCACCAGAGATCTCCTACACATTTGGCACACAGGAGAAGTTTCAATTTGAATTTTGCCACAGATTCTCTGGGCTTAGCCCAGTTGCCTGCAAACCACAAATGTGTTACATTTGCACGTGCAGCTTTCCAAAGAGATGTAGTATGTACGCTGACTTTCATCAGGAGGTGGATGGGATGATGGATGGTGTAACACCTGTAGGTGAGACGCATGCGAAGCTGAGGACCACTGTTTGACATCAAGATGCAACGAAACCAGCGGTAATTAAGCGAGTCATTGCTGCATTTCCAGCTGCTTTTTAGGCACCAAACATGGGTGTTTTGTGGCAACCAGTGGATGTTTTCCCTGTCAGGATGGTACAACAAAAAGCAGTTGTTTTTTACCTAGCCATAACCAAGTGGTTCCTGTGCTTAAACCTAACCACATCTTAACCACAGTGTGGTTAAAATGTGAAATTTAAATGTATCCGCTACATCATAATGTGCAAATGTGTAATGTATCTGTGGTTTGCAGAACGTACAATGCCAATATATTTTTTTCTTTTTTAGTGATGGGTTGATTGGCTTCATATTTTGAGATAAAAAAGGAAGTTGGTGTCAAGTGCAAAGTGTGGGCCTCTTTGGTCGATGGACACCAGCATGCATACTTCCTGTTGGAGTTGAGAGATAAGTGTATCTGAATAAGAAGATGCACCAACCTTTAATACTTTACCCTCTATGTCACATGGTCCTGTTTTGATGCCTATCTTTGATTTTTATGCAAAATAAAAGTTCTTCACAAAATAACCTACTAACACCACACTGGTCTTATCAACATGAAGCTGAAGATGTACAGTTTGTAGTGTAGTTGTGTAAAATTCTAATTAGCTAACCAACTGTAAAAAAAAAAAAAAAAAACAACAACAAAAAAAACCCATTGTAAACCAACCTACTTATGTATGCAAAAAAAGTTATGACACTGAAACTATTTTTAAACTACATGACTCACAGGACCTGCTGTTGACAACATACAGCATTCAACACTTGAAGAAGTTCAACTGCATCAACATAAGTGTCATTTTTTTCCATCTACAGTAAGACTGTAGTTCATCTTTCACAGGTCTGACAGGTTAAACAGGTTCAACCAGCCTTCACTCCCAGGGGCTGAGGTCAGACACGGGACCACAATGCTGGTTTTCCCCTGTGAGGCTCTGTTGTTGTTTTTGCCTTATTTGGGAGGAGGAAGACAGGAAATGCTTTGAGTTTGTCCCAAGGCTCATTTAAATGGCTGCACCATCATAGCCATGTTTGGTTTGGTGAGTCACATGCCAGGTGGTGAGAC
Organism: Epinephelus moara; assembly: GCF_006386435.1. Lineage (NCBI taxonomy): Eukaryota > Metazoa > Chordata > Actinopteri > Perciformes > Serranidae > Epinephelus > Epinephelus moara. Next base: position 34,346,164 of record NC_065507.1, on the reverse strand, counting down.
ACTATTACCAAATAGAGTCATACACTCTGCTAAGCATCATATGACTACTGTCTCTCCCCTTTAAACTCAGCGTGACTGTACATAAATCCACCGCACTGATTTATTATATATAATGAACAGAAATATTTTTCAAGAGCAATTTTTGGGGGGGGACCAACAAAGTTGCTGTCAAATTTACTGTTGTAACACATATAAATGGAACTGGCATAGTTAAATGTATTTAATAATTATATTAAAAGTAATAATACTGTTTACAACAACATCCCTTATCAATACAGTAGCCCCTATATAAAGGTTTTTAATATGTTCAACCTGCATTACCAAGAATGACTATTAAGTGGCAATGTACATCAAATATGGGTGTTATTTTTCTTATTACGAAGACTGAAAATCATGATAAAGATAGTTTGTTTGAATTTCTCTTGTCATCATATATTTATGTAGTTATTCAATAAGTGTCACTCATTTTATCTCTTCTACACCAATTCAACACAGTAGCAACACTGTTGTCTTTACTTTATGTCATGTCTAAATCAAATGGGGTGCTTTTCTCATAACACTAATAAACACAAGCTTATCAAACTTACCTGAGACTCAGATTTCTTTGTTATCCACCTTAACATAAACAACAATGTAACAAAGTTCTTGGGTTTGAACTATGCTTATGTGCACAACATTAGTTTGTAGCCACCTATTAAGCTATACATAAGCTATATATATATATATATATATATATATATATATATATATACATATATATATATATAATTTGACAGTGTTGGATGTTCATGTTTTTAACATGGCCAAAGTTCCTAATAATGAGGTAAACATTTCTAAAAGTAACACGTGAGCAAAAACCTCAAGCTTGGGATCGTTCTGAATACTGTTTACAATGGTTTGTCCACTTTCAAGACAAGCTAACATCAGATTGTGACAGATTTCTTTATATGGTCATCTGCTTCAGGCACGCTACTGCAATGTTTAAATTACATACACTGCTATATGTGGCTACATGCTTACATCAGGGAAACATTTAATTTCATTTCATATAACGATTTCAGATGATATTCCTGCTGGGACATCTCAAGCTGTGTTTAGGAGCTTTTAGTGCTGATTTCTATGATAGAAATTGCCACTATTCCCCATTACAGTTATTCCATGGCTGCAATGATGGTGCAGATGCAGAGATACATAGACCCAGAAAAGCTGACCAATCAGAGCAAGCTGGGCTTTTTTGGGAGGGGGCTTAAAGTGACAGACAGTAAAACAGAGCTTCTCACAGGGTAATGCAAGTGTTCTAGTACAGTCAGTATGGGGTAAATAAAGTTTTTTTGTTTACCATTAAAGCATGTAAACATTTTCTAGCAGAAACCCCAAATACAAGTATAAACCTGGAAATGAGCACAATAGGTCCTCTTTAAATTATTTACTGAATTAAATTATGATTTAATTATGATGAGTTTGAGTCAGGTCAGTGTTCAGGTTTGATTTTCAGAGAAAAAAAGGATGCTGATGCAACATTATAGCTGCAGTCCCAGCTTTTAAAATTCTCCCAGCAGCACATGAATGCAGCATAATAACTATAGCTAAATGTTAGGATTAAAAATCGCAGATATATATATCTCCAAAATCTGACATACTGGCATAAGACAACGTGATTGATATTGCTAATAAATACAAAGACCAGAGGCAGAATCCTTTTACTTAACAATGTTTTATTAGCAAATGTTCTTTTAAAAAATGAAACAACAGACTAATTTAATAGAGCAAGACCTGATATAAATGATCTGACAGAACAAACTGAGGAAAACACAAAAGTTTTCTGGACGTTCATTTATGTTTAACCGTTTAGTTTGGTCCAAAGAAGTCAACCATGCCGCTGCCTTTACGACCATCAAAGAAGAAGAAGTTCCGGTGTGGAGCGTCTCTTTGCGAGAGAGCCTGAGGGGAAGGACAGAGAGAAAAAAAACATAAAGGACACTTTTGTTAATGAGCCACTGAGGTCATATCGTGACAACATACACTACCATTCAGAAGTTTGTAATCTTCTGCCACAAAGCAGATAGATAGATAGATAGATAGATAGATAGATAGATAGATAGATAGATAGATAGATAGATAGATAGATAGATAGATAGATAGATAGATAGATAGATAGATAGATAGATAGATAGATAGAAGCGAAGCTTAACATCAAAATGTGTGCAGATTTAAATAGAAACAGGTTCTTCTTTCATTGTCAAGTGTACAATAATACCTCTAACAAGCTTGAATTAACAGGCAACATGTTGCTTTGGCAAAGCTCCTCTTCAAACTGCAGTCTACTTACGCAATAGAAGTAAGTAGACTGCAGAGGGCCCAAAGAAAAACTAACACTAACTCAATATTTAGAAACCAATTGCACCAATGTGCTTCAGCAATGATTGAGGGTCACTGATGCTTTTCTGGACTGGGGAAATGGGCTGACACAATAACAGCAGCATTGACGAGCCAGCCACAAGGAATGGCAAAGCAACTGCCAAAACTGTTATGTCCATGTTCCTTGTCCTTCTCTGCTACACATTCCAGCACCTTGACAAGGCACTGAGCTTCTTTTCTGTGCTGAAGCACGTCTGCCATTTTTGTCTGATCACCAAGGGTTGAAAATCCATTCAACTTCGGGTAAAACCCTGCAGCTGCTCTTCAGCCAATTTTACCCAGCTGTGCAGTCACAGTGAAGGAGGGTGGGACAAATACCACAAAGATCAACCATCTCATTGCTGAGCTACAACAATGGAGGAGAAATTAATACTGAACCCACATAGACCAGCGGGTCCATCCTCTCTCCCAACATGCTTCAGCCTTCCCTTCATCCAGAGCAGGTACTCTACCTTGTGCTGACATTTTTACTCCCACGGATATTCTGTGTCATAGCGACGAGACACAACCAAAGCGTCTCAGCTGAAAAAAGCCTGTGCCCTTTATTTTGCCTCATTGCTCTTGTGTGCTCTGCATTGACCAATGAACAAGTACTACATTATTTTTTAAAAAAATACTGTGTCATCTTTGTCATTTAAAAAGCAACAATATATCTAAAAATAGGCTAAAGATAAAGCTTATTTATAAAGCACTAAAATCAGGATACATTAAGTAATTTGCAAAAACAACAAAAAATGGCGGTAACACCACATATGTGCTGCTGAGTCACCATTAAAAACCGCAGGTGAAATTACATCACAGCCAACAGCCCTGCTCAAAAACAAATTCTGAATCCAAGTTTACACAGTATTCTCCCCTGCCATGCAACTCTGTGGGGACATCGAGTAAATGGAAGTTTGAGTCATTTGATTAATCTGAAACTATGTAAAATTTAAACAATACATCAGGTGTTTGAATTATATTGTTATTATCTCTGTTTGAAAAGTTATTATTGAGGGAAAGAAGAGAAACATCAATACAACAGCTGATTCCAAACTTTTGAGTGGTTGTGTATATGATCAAGTAATGACTTAGAATGTGAAAATTCATCTGATGCCACAAAATGTTTTGGCAGCTAACATTGTAACATTGTTATAATTTCAATGTACAGACCAGTACGACCAGAGGAAAACATTTTTATGCCCATTTTTTCATCTTTGTTAGAGCATGCAAACCCACACAACCCTGTCTGTCACACTCAAAGTTTAGTCCATAAGGTGAGCTCAGTTTTCTGAGAGTGAGTGAAATCAGTCAGATTCACCCTGCGAGACATCTGTTGGCCAGTTGCAGTGAGTTTCATCATCATCATAGAGACAGCAAGTTGGCCTTGTGCCATTGTAATGCAGTCAGTCCCATCTCACACACACACACACACACACACACACACACACACACACACACACACACACACACACACACACACCCCTGACCTGAACTCCTCTTAACCTCAGCCTGAGGTCACCCTGAACACAGCAGTTTTTAATCTGTTCAGTGAAATCTTATTCAGGTCATGCACTGAAGAAGCAGTCCATAATGATACTGCTTTTATCTACCACGTGAATCTTAATGAGCTGAGTTACCATACTGAGTCTGTGAATTCCATCAGAGGAAACTAACAGACTTACACATCAAGCTGAACATCAAAGTCTTATTTAATTCTTTTCAATACATTCAAGTCATTTTTGCTTAAATTCAGCAACGGAGTTTCTGAATTCAAACAAGGTCTTTGTGCTGCTTTTTTAGCTTCAACTGTATATATTCTAGGGTTGCCCCCTGAAAGTGGAAGATTTGAATCATAGGTTGAGATCCCTCAGTTGACTGAGATTCTTCAAGTTGAGCAATTGTTTTGTTTTGCAGTGTACTTCTGGGGACATTTCAGTCCCAAAATTTACCTTCATGCTGCTCTCTGATACAGGCAGCTGTGGACCCAGACCCAGGGTGAGTCTAAGTTAGATGGAGGCAGCAGGCCGAAGTTAGAGAGGCTTTGCTACTTTGCTAGGCTTTGATAACATTATCCTTTGCCTTCTGCTTAGAAGTGGTGAATTTACAGCTCACAATAACTTAGTACAATACAATCTGGCTTTTGTTTGATACCTAGTGTCGGCAAAACATGCTGCACATTTCTTGTCCGTCCTTACCGTAGTTAGCACGCATTAGCTTAGAGGGGTAACTTGGCTTATTTACTAAATTACTTGAACATCACTGTCATCATGAATGCCCCGCCAAACCCCATTCAAATTGTCAAACAATTTCTAAGGATTTAATTTTCACTCAAGTTTGCAGTTCATTGACAATAAAGTCAGCCTTGCCCACTCTTTTCCAAAGTCACCAGATGCTCATTTGCATAATGGTGACATCATCGCGCATTAAGACAGGCATTAAAACCTCACTGAATTAGATTCAATAGAAAAATCCTCAACAAAACATTTGAGTGGCACGAGAGGTATGGTGCTTATAATATAGTGAACTGCTTTCTTGTGTTTCCAATCCAGAGAGTGAGAGTGTCAATGTAACTTTAGATAGTCACTACAACTGAACTCTCATGGCAAGTGGTGTCTCCTCCTCTCCCACCTGTCTGATAACTATTGCACAGCACAAGAGGATAGGGAAAGAGATCCTGTGCTGATGGCAGAAGAGCTGTGGACTGCGATTACTATGAGCAGCATGCATGAAAATGACCTATCATATATTTCTCTCTTTAATGGTCTGAATAAGTCACAAAACTTGTCGCTAGTTGCTTTTTAAAAAAGAAGTCGCTGAGAGGGTCTGAAAAGTCACTAAATCTAGCAAGAAAGTCGTCAAGTTGGCAACACTGACAACTTTATTGTTCAATATCCTGCCACAGTACATATCAGATATGTAAGTACTCTGTACTTTGGTTATTAGGATTGTGGCAAAGATCCACAATCCTAATAACCAATGTACAGATTACTTACAGTTTACTATCAAATATCACCAAAAATCCCTTATCAGTCAGGCTCTAAACTATTTTCTGAGGGATACTATATGTACAAATGGTTCTAATGTAACTGTTCGGTTATACGTTTTCCACTGGATTTCCTACTAATGTTTTTATCTGCTGAAACACCAATCAGTTTTTCATGTGTTCAGCTTGAGGACTTTATCATTTTTTTTACCCGTGTGAGAGGCTGCTGCCAGAGCGTCACACTGAGTTTCACTGTGGTCACAGTGAAAATCACTTCTGCACAGAGAAGAGTTGCTGCCGTTTTTCTGAAGCTGACCCAGGAACCAGCTGAGTGGCCACCTGTCAGCTGACTGAGTCCCTCACACACCAGACTGGCCATCATTAACTAAAGCAGAATGAATATGATGAGATGCATCGTAGTCCGTAACATTTAGCTCTTCAGATTTTTTCCTGGAGTTATGAAGCTCCTATATGGTGGTATGCAATTATAAAAAAGCCTCCTATTGTTAACAAGCGTACCTTTACAACTTCCTGTCCCAGAACTCCTCCCACGACAGCGCACACTGGAGACATCTCAGAGAAGCAGTAGCTAGAAGACAAACCGTAAAAAGAAACGTGTGATGTTGATGAGAAACTGAGAAAGTTAAATATAGAAAAATCTCCATCTGATTTATGTTTTGTGTTTTCATTACTGCAGACAGACTCAAAGTAAACAGCGTTTCACTGACGGAGGAAGCTCAAAACCTTGGGTTAATTAGTTGCCGATCACCCCCTTCCACAGATGAAGGTAAACTGTGTAGATGTGGAAGTTAGTTAGTCTCAAATCACTAATGTGAAGCTAGTTAGGCCACAGACTTTAGTAACAAAAAAACAAAAAACAGCACTGCATCTGTCTGACCTCCACAGTGTGGACGATAGTAACTAAACCCTCACCAGCATTACTTCGCTCATGATTGTAAATCACAAACTCACTAGTGCAGGTTTTCTTGCATTGCAGTAAGATAAATCTGAAACATTAAATTGTTAAAGTGAAACATCTAGCTGTCTATTTTAAAAAAAGGACTAAATCATGGAAAATGTACACTTTTATATAGCCTTTACATAGATGGCATTTTTTTCCCACCATGTCACAGGTTCTACAGGGGATACTGCACATGTTTTGGTGAAAGTGCTTAAAAATGAAAACCCTTTACATCTATGACAACCTGTTTTTGTGCATGTCTTCATACTTGCTGAAATACAGGCATTGTAGAAATAAGTACTTTCATCACACACTTGTTTAAGTTTATGTTTGGGGTTCCATTTCCCTCGAAGTTACAACAGGGAGGTATATATGTATATGTATTAGGGATGTCAATGGGTAACTGTTACTTGGTTATCGGTTACACGTCTTTCAATAGGTCAATTTCACCACTCTTCAGTTTGCTGCACCGCTCACCACCCGGGTCTGGTGGGAGCTAGCTGCACTGCTTATTTGGTGAATACCACCAAAAACACTGTGGTCCCGATCTGTCAGATAAGACCTGAACCAGCTAAGTAGGTGCTCGAGGTGGTGTAGCAGGATCGCGTGGTCAACTGCATCGAAGGCGGCTGACAGGTCTAAAAGCATCAGGATGACAGAGTTACCTGAGTCTGCAGCTAAAATCAAATCATTAAAGACTCTCAGCAGGGCAGTTTCGGTGCTATGTTTAGGTTTGAAGCCAGACTGGAACTTTTCATGAATGTTGTGCTGGGCTAAAAAAGACTGCAATTGGTTATATACTGCTCTCTCTAGAACCTTGGATAAATAGGGGAGCTGAGATATGGGCCTAAAGTTTGAGGGATTCAGATTTTTCTTTTTGATTAAAGGTTTCACCACAGCATGTTTAAAGGCTACGGGGACACAGCCTGAACTGAGACTGGTGTTGATCAGCAGGAAGACACTATCTCCAACTGAGTCAAATACTTCCCTGAGAAGATGGGGGGGTATACTGTCTGAGGGGCATTTTGTAGGCCGCAGATGACTGACTACATCTGAGAGTTGGGAGAGGGACAGAGGCTCAAAGTGGTCAAGCATAGCAGGGCAGAGGGTAGAAGAGCCTGAGATGGGCCCAACACAAGTGAGGGTGGGACTGAGGGCAGAAGCTTTTTTAGAAAGAAAGAAGTCATTACAGAGGGAAGGCGCTGGCACAAGGGGGGGAGACATCACAAGGATTAATGAGGGAGTTAAGAACATTAAACAAAACTTGGGGCTTACGGCTGTTATTAGAGACTATGGCAGAGAAGTAGGCAGTTTTGACAGTTCTCTGGTAGTCAGACAGGCAGCCATGGAGAATTTGTCGGGAAACAAGGAGCTTATAGTTACGAGCCAGACTCAGCCTCTTAGCGGCTTTTTAATTGATAGCAGTCCCTACAGTCCCCTTGCGGTCTTCTCCTAGGTAGCCCCGGTGAGTATGCAACACAAGCAAAGCAGCAAACCCCCTTTAACATTGTTAACTATGTTATCACTGTTAGCAGTGCCAGTATGGCTAGTGGTGCTAACATGCAGCGGTTAACAGTGCTGAAGGGGTTTTGTCGCTCAACATGAAGCCATTTACTCACCAGGGCGACCTGAGGGGAGACTGGAGGGTGGCTACCATGTTTCCAGTAGTAATCATCAAATAAACAGCACTGCTAGCTGGCTCCCACCTGACTCAGTCCTAGCAGAGTAACTTGCTTTCAAGACAAGACCAAAGAGTGGGGAGTGAGCACCATGCTGCCGCATGTTAACGCAGCTAGTTGGCTATCTGTCAGCAAAGCCAACAGAAAATAAAATAAAGACAAGACTTTTACAACACAAAACACTTAAATTTCACCACCTCTAAATGGATACCACATTGATATGTGGCGCTAAAGCTCATTAGTCAATGGAGCGCCGGACTAAAGACTAACTATCTTGCTTTCAAGACACTTTAGCATTTTATTCAGTTGAAATGCAAACAAGCCTCCACTTCCTATCTGAGCAATGTATCAATTCAGTGTCATGCTTGTGTAAAATTAAAGTCACACGTGAAGACACTTTATACCTGATGAAGTCATCATTCAGGAGGTCACTGCTCACTGCCAAGGCCTCCAGGACGTCATCGCGAATCTGTCTCAGGAGCTGACTGTCCTCTGCAAAGGACTCTGGTTCAGGGTCACGGCCTTTGTCGGTACGAAACTTTAACAGAACTGTGGAGATGGAGGGAAGACAGGCAAAAAAGAGAAAGGGAGAACAGGAAGCACGAGAAGTATAAACAGAGATAAGCAACATCTTAGAGGCTGGAAACAAGTTTATACCATTTTTCAAAAGCAATATTTTCCATATAATCTGTTGCGCTATTATAATTTCATCACGTTTTCAAGAGACTTCCACAGTGAATTATCATCTTATGGAAAGACGGCATCTCATCTCTGAAACAGGATAAGATCTGCATGTGGTTGCACCATCAACCATTTCATCCGATTAGGCCTACGCTTCCCCACATCAAATTAAGAGCGTGCACACACAGACTGCATAGCACGCACACACACACCTACACATGTTCAGAAAGAATATTAGGGCGGGGAAAAAAAACCCTTTCCTGTGTCATAGAGTCAGCTGCAGGACTGATTGAGAAATGAAAAATCAAAAGCGTGCACTTTATTTGGTCATGAGCAATATTTCAAATAACCAACGTCTCCACCGGTGCCACACAGACACACACATCAACACCTCACCCCCACATTTCCTGTTCGTCCATTAACTTAAACCACATGAGGAAGTCAATTCCTCCCACGACCATTTCCACCAGCGTGACACACACTCATACAAACACACACACAGACACACGAGCAATGGCAATGAGTCACTTTCACATCTCAGCAGCTCTGCCCTTTAATCAGTGAAACTTTTGTTAGTAAAAAGTTAAAGACTGGCACCCATGACATCAGGTCTGTGCCAGGCAGGAAATCAAACAGAATTTCATAACAGAAAATAATAATGTGCTCATGGATGGAACAACGATAGCATCTCTAAACCTACACATGTAGGAGTGATTCGTACAAAGATTAAAATCAGAGGGGAAATATTTAAGATGGCCCTTTATGCTGAAACTTGCACATGAAGGTCAAATACAGAAGAAAATATGTTTTTCTGATTTAGACAACATCTGTACAGAAAGAGTGAAAGTTCATGTTCCTTCTCTCAAAGCAAGACATGCTTTGAGAGAGAGTCATCTATTCAGGCTGCTCCATATTAAAAAAACATAATTATATAGATCAAACATACAAATGATAATAAGGATACACGCGCACACGCACACACGCACACGCACACGCACACACGCACACACGCACACACACGCACACACACACACTTCAGATCACCCGACTGTTCCTAGTCAGACAGGAAGCAGTTGTAACAGAGGAAGAGCCACTTCCTCATCTGTCACCCAAAACAACAACCGCTGGCTCCAATTATAGAAACAGCAAAGGAATAATAACACTGCCTCCTGTCTCACATCCACTAAATAAAATAACAACAACTAGGCGTGTTTCCACTCAGACATCAACTTGAAGATAGGGTGAGGCTACTTTCACAGTGGGGGGTTAAGAGGGTCATGATGGCTGGCACACCTAAAATTAACCAGCCAAGATGTTCACAATCAGTGGTGGAAAATGTTTTACTAAAAGTACATTAAGTACTTATAGTGCAATAAAATATTCCATGCTTTGGTGTTTTCTTATTAAATCTAATGTTTTTGGATTGGCAGTGCTAATAGCTTTCTTGCAATCACGCTATTAGTATGATGCAGGGAATTCAAATGGAGGGCAGGAAGTGATAAATCCATACATGAATTGGAAACAGAGGACCAAGACTACATTAAAGGGTTGGATGAACCTGCAGGCAGCAGGTATTGTCAGAAAGTTGAAACTCATGTTGAATGTCCATACAAAATGAAGAAAACCACAACAATGGTTTTCACTGGGCAGGAAGGGGATGAAAACTGTAATCTTAAATGCAACTTAAACTGTCAGACAAATATAGTGCAGTAAAAAAATATAATATTTACCTGTGAGACATAGTGGAGTACAAATATAAAGTTGCATAAACCAAATGTTGGTTCTCTGAACATCTAAAAGAATTGCTCCAGACTGCAATCCAAAAAATTGTGTTTTCCTCAGAGGTTATATCGTCTTCCCATTTTCTAATGATTGGAAGTTCTCCTACGCATGCATCTGTTAGATTGGTATAAATCCTAGACCCCAGTCCTCTGAGGGGGGAATCGGAAATCAAATTAATTACTGTGTGTGCCTCAGGACCTTCTCCGCATGGGCTCCATAACATTTAAGAGCAAAGCATAACTGTAGATAAAAGAAAAGGGAGGTCTTTGGAACATCAACATCACTCTTAATACGCATATGGTAACAGAATGCATAAAAAAGAATCAAAACAGACCTTGTCTCTTTAAAAAAGTGCCAGGGGAGGGTCCCCTGCACCCCTCACAGAGGTCCAGGCTAAGGCCTGAATGTCCTCTAATCCTGGAAATGCCTCTGCGCATACCTGACCTGTGTGGGTCTGCTGTGACTGGCCCCTGGCCTCCTGTCACTTTGCAAAAGTGGCCCACAGGCAAAACAAGTTGAGTATCCCTGTCCTATCCATTCATCCATTTTCATCCACTTATCCAGGGCCAGGTCGTGGGGGCAGCAGGCCAAGCAAAGCACCCCAGAAGTTCCTCTCCCCAGCAACGCTTTCCAGCTCCTCCTGGGGGACCCCACCCCAGCAACGCTTTCCAGCTCCTCCTGGGGGACCCCAAGGCGTTCCCAGGCCAGATGAGATATGCAATCCCTCCAGCATGACCTGGGTCTACCTCAGGCCCAATGTGACGTGCCCAGAACACCTCTTACTGGAGGTGCCCAGGGGGGCCCCCCCAATCAGATGCCCGAACCACCTCAACTGACCCCTATTGACGCAAAGGAAGAGCGTTTCTACTCTGAGCTCCCTACAGATGTCCAAGCTCCTCACCCCATCTCTAAAGCTGAGTCTAGCCACCCCACGTAGGAAACTCATTTCGGCCGCTTGTATGTGCAATCTCATTCTTTCAGTCACTACCCAGAGCTCATGACCGTAGTTGAGGGTTGGGACGTAGATAGACCCTAAAGGGTTAAAACACCTTTTGAGTTGTATCTGTGGCTTAGAGTATATACACCTTTCTCATTCAACTGCTTACAAACAAACATAGTATGTGCATGTTATGTCATTATGAGTTCTGAAAATCTCACTTATTGGTGTAATGTAAATGCTCCTCCACTTGTCTAAGGTTAGCTGTTGTATTGGTGATGACAGCACCAAAACTAAACATGCACTTCTTCAGATTGAGACCTGAGACGGCGAGGTCCTGCTGTCTTTGAACTACAATTAGTTGTTGCTTTTTTTTGCTCCATGGAACCATACATGTTAGGCAGAGCCAGACCTCTATTAAGTGTGCTGCAGGGTGGAGGATTTTAATTTTAACCTAGGTTGTTTGTTGTTCCATATGTACCTGCAAATTAGACAATCACATAATTTAATTTAACAGCTTTTTAAATATGTAATGATCTTTGCAACCAAATCCTGGTTAGTGAGGAATATATATATATATATATATATATATATATATATATATATATATATATATATATAGTATAAATTCTATACATTTAAAAAAAATATATAAAAAATAGGATATTAACTTGCAGAACTGCATTGTTCCATGTAGTATTTGTGACTTATGCATCCTGCATACATTTAACTGAATTTTCATTATTTAAACATTTATGCATAGAAAATGCTTTCATAATTTAAGTCTGCACCCAATTCCCTTTTTCTAGTTATTTCCTGTTCTATATGCTTGTTGTCATGCAGTGTAGGTGTCAGGCTGTTCTCTATTCTACGCTCCGTGCACATGACTGGCCATGGACAGCCTGTGATGGAAACTAGCATGTAGTGAGTGTGTGTGTGTGTGCATGGTGCAGGGCCAGGTGACAGGAGGGACAATAACAACTCTTAAGAGAAGGTCATCAGAAACCATAAATAACCTCAAAAACAGGAAGGCAGGTTTAAGATTTATTTAATGGGTCAAATAATTCCTTTGCGTTGATGGTTTCTAAATATTTCGCAGGTGATTATTCATGTGCAACTCAACATGACAATATTCTTTTTTATCATCAAAATTGCTGGTTGAATTGAAGTCCCAGTTTGTTGTTAATTTTCTTCTTAAACCCCACCAACATCTTTTGGCCAAGCCTGACATTTAACAGTTCTCTCTCAAACGACATTTATCGTTAATGCTATTGTTATTTATATGCACCGTGCCTGTCAAAAGAATAATTGAATAAATAAGTAAACAAAATTTATAAACATAAATTTCCATACACGTGCAATGACATCTTATCAACTGACTAACAACCAGTGACTTTGCATGTTCAGGGTATGTTTCAGTCTCGCTGTGGGGTTCCTACGCATTTTCAGTTTCAAATTTCTATTCTTTTTTGGACCTCTCAGGATTCTTTGTAATATTTGATCAATTCTCTGTACGGAAATTCTGTTCATGTCTTTCCTCCTACATGGAAATGTCAGAAGACCTCTCCTTGCTCTACTGCCACTTTAACTGATAATTGTGTTGTGTGAATTCTTTACAAAATCTTTACAAAGTCTAACAAGACTAGAATTCTAAGAAAACACTTCATACTTTTAATTTTGTAGAACAAAATGGTACGAATTTAAAGATAATGTTGCCTACAATAAAAAAATATCACCCCTAAAAGAACTCTAATTTCAAAACTTTCCAAAACCTAGAAAATTAAGTTTTTTGAGATGCAACAACTAATTATCATTATCCATTAGTCTGTACTGGAGTCGTTCAGATACCAATACCAGTATCGGAAATGCCTCCAATACTACCGAAAATTATGGATCAGATATTGTCGAGCACACAAATCTATGCACTGATCCATCATAATATAATTTATTAATAATCCTTAAAGTAGTTTCGCACCCAAATAAATTTATTTCTGTAAATCAATTATTTTTTGTTGCTCTAAAAAAATAGCCTACTTAGCAGGTTGTGTTGTGCAGCCACTGACACCTACTGTTTTGAGTGGAAAAGAATAATTTCTTTTCAGTTAATAGTGTACTGTTTGCCATTAGCAAAATGTGAAATTAAATCATAAAAGAAAACTCTATGGCATTTATTAAATGTACGTTTTGTTCATGTTTTACGAAATGTTTAACCTGAGCCATGCCATATGACGACAGCAATCATTTCCCATACAGGGTTAATGGTCTGCAGCTTTTATTTCGAATTGGTACCTGGTATCGACCGATTTGCAAATTCGGGTATTGGAATTCCTACTGGGAAGAAAAAAAATGGTAGTGGAACATCTCTAGTCTGTCCTTACTATATTTCCACTCACTGATTGTTTAAAACGCAAATAATGAAACACTGCCGCAGTTACTACAGCTCAAAGTATCTTAAACATCCCAAAATCCGTTACTGTTTCAGAAAAAAACAAAACAAAACAAAAAAAAAAACCTTTAGTATTTTTACTTAATAAATGATGCTTTAGGTACCGTGAAGCATGAAATAGTCCACTGGTGTTCGCTTCATCCCGGCTTTGGCCTTCTCAGTCGTCCAGTCGACTTCCAGAGCCTCCTTTAGAGTGCAGAAGCTGGCCGTCTGATTGGTTGGAGATAAAAGAAAAAAAAAGAAAAAAAAAGTAATTGCAATAGGAGGTGAACTTCACTCTATACTCAAACATTTTATTTGGATTTGTGCGGATTTCATGTGTATATACATATATATATATATATATATATATATATATATATACATACACATTCATAATTATATGTATGCAGACCGATTACAAACTAGTTAGTGTTTGTAAGAAATAATAAAGCAATACCAAAAAAAGAGACAACATTTCATTTTGGACTCATTAGGAAAGAAACAAGATGACCAGACCTCATAAATGATCATAAGTGTCAAACTTTCTCAATATGTTCCACTCCTCCTATCATAGCATTTGTTGTTCTAGCCCCCATTTAAAGGATATCATTGTATTCATCACCCATACAGTTGTTCCTTTCAACCAAATAAATGGAAATCATCAGGTTGGTTGGTAGAATAAAATAAAAATATATGTATTGGGCTAACAGTCTGTATAGCTGCACACATTTACCTTTTTCACCATGGTGGTCTCGTTGGGGTCAACTTTGGCTTTCTTTGTCTCTGGACCGTCTTCCGTTAAATTTCCAGTCGGTTTCACAATTTTCGGTTTCTCCCTAAAAGTAGAGAGTAAAGAGAAAGATATCCTACATTGTTGGGGAAACAACGGTGGAGCAGCAGCATAGTATAGTTTGACCTGAAGAGAAATCATCCTGCCACCAGAAATAATAACAGTTTTACCTGTTTAATGTCATGAAACTGAACTTTACAAATTAAATCAATACTACTATGAAAGATGGTAATTAGGTAACTCCCATGAGCGGGAATGAATTAGAGCCATGAAACTTGGACCAATAACTGGAAATGATGTGCAAATGCTTCCCACGAAATATGACCCCAACTGGCCCCATGGTGGCGCTGTAATCGACATGCCTCTCACACTGTTCGCACAACTGACTTGAAATTTGGGACACATATTCAGCTAAAACTGCTCCACAGAAAAGCCTCTTGGACCATAAAAGTAGGTTATGGTCACTACACACATGCACACACTCACACTTACTCTACATAGTTGTGTTCCCGTCCCAGGTTGCAGAACATGTAGCCATAGTAACCATAGATGTCCCCACAGAAGACTTTGATGTTGTGCTGAGAACAGAGCTGGTCCACCCGCACCATCAGGTCTCTGGAGCAGCCTGTCAGGCAAACCTGAGGGGGGAAAAACACACGCAGTGGAAGTTCTGGTCAGAGAGGCTTCCTGTGTTGCCAGATCAATTACCAGTGTCACCAGTATAACCAGTAATGCCAAAGTGCTTCTAAACTGTATACTGTAGATACACCAACAAATATCCATCCATCATCACTGACTTATATAGTAATGCATAAGATGAGAGGTTTACTGATAAAGAATCATTTACACATATCATAGGTTCACATTTGTTTAACCAATTTTATCTTAAACACCAGATTTTCCCCTAATTCCACTTATTGCTGAATGCATGAGTCTTTGTGCTGGAAAGACGGCTACTTCAAGGACAACAACCTGGTAACCACATTTATAGAGAGCTTATTGTTCCTAAGTGCTTATTGAGCATGTCGTTTAGAGTGGCTTTATAACACTGTGTCAGACAAAGAGAAAAATAACTTTCAGCCTAACAGGCATAGTTGTTTTGAGAGGAAACTTTGCCCAATATCAGTAGTTAATTCAGTATTTTCACCACGTCCATAGACACATCTCAATTTGACAGGCTATATTTGCAGCTTCTGCAACTTTGGTTCTAGTTTTCTGTGTCTCAACATCAACACGTCAAAATGGGATTTAATCCAAGATGAGAACTTGGCAAACAGCATTTGAGAGACGCCATCCAAATGAGCAATGACTCAAGTGCGACAGGATAGGAAACAAAGATCCTATCTTGTTGTTACTGCTACACTGTGTGTACAGCAGAGATGTATAGCTGTATGCCCCCTTTCTGTCAACATGTACTGTTTATATTTACTGTAAGATTTGTATTTTCTACACCTTCCAGCACCTTTAATTTCTAAAAATGAAAACGTATGAAACTGAACTCCCACTGTGTTGGTCTGACAGGCACCTTCTCCTCCTTTGTTTTTGTGTTGCCATTTGCTCATTTCCATTCCCATTAACATAACATCGAAACAGCTTGCAACAACAAAAAATATCAAGCAATATTGTTGTCTAGCTTTTAATCCCTGAGGGACACATGGACATGTCTTACATCTGAAAATTGCCAGCAAAAACAAATCCATCAGTTACTTTCAGGCTGCTCAGCTCTTGGAACAACAAACTGTGAAAAGTGGCTGATCAGCAACCAAACTGACTGAGACACACCTACTGCAGCAGCCACACACAGCAGCTTCTGGCCACAGTTCACCTCCCCAAGTAAACCACCATGCAAGGCTACAGCCAGCAAAGCAACACAATGTGCTGCTGGTGGGCTGGTGACTGACTGTAAACAACTGATCAGTGGGCTGGGTCCACCTTATCCTGCAGACTCAGTCCAGCACACCCAAAACACCCTCGGCTCACTGATAAGACTGATGCTGCATCAATGAGTCCTACACTGCAAATACTTATTTGTATTTACAGTAAACAAGATGTCCCAGTTTCATCTTTAATAAAAAGAAAAACTACTCTTACAGCCTGGTGGATGCACAACATCAGTCATTAACCTCCACCTCTTCCTTTCCTAAAGTCTGTGAGCATTATTCGACCCAGAACAAGTGTGTGATTACAGCATCAGAGGAACAAGGAAGTGATGGGAGGAAAACAAATGGATTATCCTATTTTTAAAAATTGTATTAAAAACCTATTTTTTAATGGCAATCTTACTATGACTCATCAAATCCTACATTAACATAAACACCAACTTACTAGCCGAATTAATTCAATACTGGTTGTTTCTCATGAAACACTTTTGCAATTATGTTTTTTTCTCTTCTCATTAGTGAAACAGTGGGAATGAGTATGTCTATGCATGATTTCTAATTTAACAATATAATAATCTGATTCCGTTGGCAATTATTGGCATGTCTGTGATGCAGTCCTAAATAGTTACGTTTATGACTGTTACACTCTTTTGATGACTAAAAATGATCTTTTTTACTTCACACTTTAAGGGAGCAGTGTGTAGGATTTACTGGCATCTAGTGGTGAGGATTGCAGATTGCAACCAGCTGAAACTTATTCCATGTGCCAAGCATGATCTCCCAGTTAAAATTCCTTCAGTGTTCATTATTAAGGAGGTTTTCACTGGGAGATTGGTTATCCACAGAGGTCTCCTCCTCTCCAAAACAAACAGACCAGGTCATTAAAACCTGTAAAAACACTGCTTAAGGCAGTTTCATTCTAAAAATCAGTTTTTCCAATGCTGGTCGACTTGTCATCGAAGAGCCAGTGTCTGGTTTGTCCGTTCTGGGGTACTGTAGAAACATGATGGTGCAACATGGTGGACTAAGTGGATGACGACCCGCTTCCTATGTAGATATGAACAGCTCATTTTAAGGTAATGAAAACACAATTCTTATTTTCAGGTGATTATACACTAAAGAAAACAAACTTATTATATTATATTCCATTTCTGCCAGTATATCCCCTGAAAGCCTACACATTGTAGCTTTAAATGTTGCTTGTTTTATCACAAACATTGAATGAAAGGAACACTAAGAATGGAAAAACAAGTTCTTAGGTGATTTGAATGTGTAAGAAAAAGAAACACGTTGTCGGCCTGTCATGATTTTCTTTGTGGTATTTTTTCTTTTCCCTCTTGTAAGAAACTAAACTGAACCACCGCAGAAAAAAAGTACTTGAAAGAAGCAAAGAGAGTGAGTAAGCTGTACTTTTGTATGCCATCCTTCAGTAATTAGGCCTCTCATATGAAAACTGTGTCCACACTCCGCACAACACACAACCGCTCCACTTTAATCACCCTCCATCTTCCCACTGAGCCACACACAGATACATCCTGGAAGCAGATAAAAGTGACGAGTGGTCTACAGTAGAGAGATAAAGAGAGAGACCCCCTCTGTTCTCCATTTTGTAATTTTATCTTGAGCTTTTTGAAATGTCCTGCCTTCTCTTTTGCTACCCTCTCATCCTCCCTCCCCCTGTCCTACTAACATCCATCTCATCCCGCCCTCACTTCGTCTTGCTGCTATTTTTTCTCCGTCTTACCATGTACCACCCTCCCTCCTCCTGACCTTCACACAGCACCCCCAGAGGGAGGAAGGCTGCCGACAATTCAGACACAACAGGAGGGGGAAAAAATTTTTTGTCAGTCCTCTGATGGTGTTCAGATACATTTACTTGTGATAAAACTGAGATCCAGCATGTGTAAAGCTGCTTGTGGAAATTAATGCAGATAATACAATCATAATATCAGTTATATTGTGCCAATTATGTCATCATGTTTTGCCATGGGTAAATCCATCGAGAATTAGAGGTCCAGTGTGTAGCATTTAGGGGGATATATTGGAAGAAGTGGAATAGAATAATTATGTTTTCTTTAGCATATAATCACCTGAAAATAAAAATTAGTGTTTTCATTACCTTAGAATGAGCGGTTTATATTCACATGGGAGCGGGTCCTTATCCATGGAGTCCAGTATGTTTCTACAGTAGCCCAGACAACAGACTAAACACTGCCTCTAGATAGGGCCATCCATGTTTTTGCATCAACCACCCCAAAACTTGTTTTTTATTCTTAGTATTTTTTTTTTTTTATATGCAACATTTGTGACTAAAAAAGCAACATATAAAGTTCCGGCGTGTAGGATTTAGGGGGATATATTGTCAGAAATGGAATATAATATAATTAAATATGTTTTCTATAGTTTATAATCACCTGAAAGTAAGAACTGTTGTGTTTTTGTCACCATAGAATGAGCTGTTTGTATCTATATATAGAGCTGGTCTTTGTCCGCAGAGTCACGCGTTTCTATGGTGGCCCAGAATGGATGCGTCAAACACTGGCTCTACATAGGGCTATTTGTGTTTTTGCGTCTCCCCCCTAGTTTAGGGCCCCTCAACAGCAAGCTGAACAGTGTTGCAGAAACACTGTTTTGTAATTGGAAACTACTTTATTCAGTATTTTTTACCAATTTAAATCACAGGGTCTGTTTGTTTGGAGAGGAAGAGACCTCTGCAGATAATTTGGCACATGGTATAACCTGATCAGTGAACACTGAAGGAATCCTGACCAGGAGAAGTTTCAGCTGGATACAATCTGTAATCCTCCTATCCAGATGCCACTGAATTCTACACACTGCTCCTTCAACGTCCTACTACAGAGAATCAAAACCTTCATCCTAGATTCATACAATAAGAGAAATAATGTTGCTAATTTGCAATTTCACCAGCATCAGGTGATTCAATCAGAATATCCAAACAGGCCTTGCAACCTGAGCTTGACTTAGATTTAATAAAACCTATTATCTTCAACGTGGTGCAGTTGTACTCCTGCACACAAATACAATAATGACACCCTGAAAGCTGACACAGTGTTTAAGGTTCTTCACATTAATTTTGGGTCGACAACAGTGTGGGAATTGTAGCCTTCTTCCATGTAATCCCCCCATTTTTGAACACAATTGATTCACGTAATTGTGTTCAAAAATGGGGGGATTACATGGAAGACAATTGATTCACGTAATAAGACAAAGACAGTGCTATATTTCCAACACTGTTAACCCAGTGTGGATGTAAAAATTAAAGGCATCATAGTTATTGTTTCATCTCAATTTAATTCCTGTTTCGGAGCCGATGTCCTAAAAACAAAGCAGCACATAAACATCAATGTTCAAATACTTCTTTTTGTAGTTACCCATACTAACCATCATAAATGCCATTTAGTTATACATTTTATTATGCTGCTGCAAGATGTCCATGTTTGTTTATCATTTGTCTTCCACATCTGACTTTTCTGTAAAGTATCACATGAATGTGAAGCTTTTTAATAGCCAACCAAAAAGGTCATTCTCCACCCACTGCATATCAGGCAAATACAGGCTTTCAAACAGCAACTGCTCTAATTATATCAACAGGCTACTTACATCACAACCAGCTGTAAGACAGACAACTGAATCAAGAAAAAAAATGTCACTATTAATGTTTCCTGAAGAATAAAGCTAAGCTGATAACATTACTGCAGCACTTTATAGAAATCAACTTAAAGCAGTTTTGGTCCTGAAGCCACTCTCGATATATGATGTGGGCTACAAGCAACATGGTCATACTGGGTAATAAAAAGTCTGGATTCTCACGCTAGTTTTAAGTATCGCAGGAGGAGGTACATCACAAGCAAAGATACATGAATTTAACATGTTCCAACCTATGCCAGAAAGGCTGTGCTTTTAAGTCAAATCATTCCTCTTAGCTCTAAAATGTCCCATTTATATGCAGACACTAACAAATCTGAGTACATCCGTCTTTCAGTTACCCAGTCTAGGTTTGATTTTCTTTTCTTTCTTTTTTTTTTAGATATTTTTTTGGGCATTTTGCCTTTATAAATAGGATAGTCATGGGATGGGGGATGACATGCAGCAAATGGCCACAGGCTGGATTCGAACCCGGGCCGCTGCGGCAACAGCCTTGTACATGGGGCGCCTGCTCTGCCACTAAGCCACCGACACCCCAGGTTTGATTTTATTTAATAAATGTTCACATCCACTCACTGCATCGAATTGTAGAAAGAAGTCATCTGGTTTGTCTTCAATTCTGCCTGGGTCGGCATGAACCTTCACCATTGGGTTAAGGTTCTGCCCTCTCTCCAGAGAGGCCTGGGCTCGATTCTGACCCTGAGCTGTCACCGGAACCAGGAACTGAGCTCGACATGACTCCTCCGACACCTGGGGGGCACACAAATACAGTGAGCTGTGCCAGAAGGGATTTAGCTGAAGATGATTTACAGAATGCAGAATCCAGTGAACACTCCACTGGAAATTCGCTTGTTTTATAAATATATATGTATTTCACATATTTATAAATTATTTAGTTAAACAGGACCACAGAGAGCACAGACATGCATGCTGTAGATTAAAAGTCTAGTGTGCAGGATTTATTGGTAGTGGTGAGGCTGTACATCTGAAACTTCTATGTGCCAAGCTGTATAGGAAACAGTGGCTGCAGCGGGAAAAAAAATGCAGATGGCCCTATCTAGAGTCTGTGTGTGGCTTGTCTGTTGTGGGCCAAGGTAGAAACAACATGGAAGACTCCATGGAAGACGACCCGCTCTGTGTGTAGATAGAAATGTGTCCCTTTAAGGTAACAAAAACACAAAAATTCTTGTTTTCAGGTGATTTATAAACAAAGAAAACATAGTTATGAATACTGTAAACAATTGTTGCAAATATAACCCCCTAAATCTTACACACCAGACTTTTAAATATTCACTTCCAAATGTGATATAAAGCCAGAGTGAAGCTGCTATTGCAAAGTTAACTGCCTTAAAATTGATGCAAAATAGCTTGTCTGTTTCCTCACTGCAAGGTGAAAATCACAGAAGATTATTACTTTGCCACAGGCACCATCTAGTGGACATACTGTAAACTGCAAAAACTGAAGCTGCCACAGAAAGCCATTTGCTATTAAATTATGTCTATGGGCTATGTATCACACAAATGTTTAGTTGATAGCTGAAAACAAAGATGTCTAATTTAAAGTGAAGACCAAGTCCACTCTGTAGGCGACAGGGAACTCTGATGAGAACACAGAAAAGCACACCTGAGAATGTTTTTGTGTATGTGCACTGTGTCAGCATGTGTACCAGTTCATGATCCAACAGAGTGAGTCCTTTAACTCCAGCCAGGATTAAGTTCTTGGCCACTTCAGCCCCCAGACCACCTAAACCTGCCAGGAGCACACGGGACCCTCGCAACCTATTACAAAAAACAAACAAACAAAAAACATGCATGCAGACTGAATGTCATGCCGAGGAAAATCTGATTGCTGTTCACTGTATGGGTGAGGTATGGGTTGTGTTTGCAACAGAGTAGTTATTTAAACGGACAATTCACCCCCAAACCACACATATATATTTTTCCTCTTGCCCATAGTGCTATTTATTAATCTAGATTGTTTAGGTGTGAGTTTCTGAGTGTTGGAGATATCCCTTGCAGGCACCTCTATGGTCAATATCTCCAACACTTGGCAACTCACAGCAAAACAATCAAGACTGGTAATAGCACTGCAGGTAAGAGTAAAAATATGTATTATTGATCTGGGGGTAAACTGTCCCTTTAAACTCTATCTGAACTGCAGAGCTCATTAGTAATAAGTCACTTTGCACAAGAGTTGCTGGTCATAGATTTGAAGAGACAAGTTCAACAAAAACATACAGGTGAACTAAAATCAGCTACTATTACAAACAACAAGCTAGAGCTACCAGTGCATTCTAGTAGTTGTAGGTTTTCGATCTCTTGAGCACTAGCAAATGCCACAGCCTTTTTCTCTAGTAATATAACACCACTTTCAAAAGTATTTCCGCCTTTCTCCTGCATAGACAGCCCAGATTTATAAAAGATCATCTTCCCCGCAGTGAAATACTTTATAAAGGTTATTTAATTCATCTGCTGGAGCATTACAAGTGCTGTTTTCTCTATATAACATAAAGCTTAAGTGTTCTGTGACCACTCACTATAAATACGTCACGTGTATGTTCAAGCAAAAAATCGACTGAATTGATATCCAGGCTTTTATCAGCTTACCCCTCGCAGCACGTCCATATGGATGGACACAATGCAAAGATCCTGATCAATGCAAGTATCGATATTCTGAATTAATGCTCTCCACGCTGCCTCCTCCAATAATCATTAAGTCCCAACAATGTATAAATACAAAAAGAAACGTGATAAATCAAACACTTTGGTGTGTGCCAAACCTCAACTCAAACCCTCCACCTATTATCCTGACGAGCTAACCGAGCTAACTCACCTCTTCTGTGCATCCAGCCCCCACAATCGGATCTGGCGGTCATATTGTGCCGCTTCCTCCTCGCTGATGACCGGGTCCTCCTTCTCGATCATATCGATCATTTTTGACCACTCTAAAAACAAGAATCACGGCGTAGAGAAGCCTTTTTTATTGATGTTTCAAATGCCGCCACAGTCCCGATGAATGGGCGCTGAATGATGATGTCACCAGAACGGCCCTCATTTCCCATCATGCTTAGTGCTGGGCTAAGTTGTTAAAGGAGTTTAAGAAAAGATACCCTGTAACAATGGTTAATGCAAACATGCTTTATTGTCTCTAGTTTAAGTTTGCTGATTTATATTCCATGATACATGTCATGTTCTCTTAGTGTTTGTAATGAATCTGATCAGAACATGCTGGTTTGGTAAATGACAATTTGTGCTGCTTTATAGTTTTAACTATTATGGTGGGTGTTAAATTGCTTCAGACCAGCTGTGGATAGCTTGCCCTATCTGACTTTCACATCCATAAGGGTTCCTCCACGAATTACATTGTAAACACATGTAGGCCTATAGCCATGATGAAAGTGGGACAGTTGTCTTCTAGCTGTCTGCCTACGGGCCCTGGTCTACTCTTGAGACAGGAATATAGCCAATCAGCTAATTGTCTCATGGGCCCTGGTCTTTTCTGGAGCAATTAATGACGTGCAGAAGATCGAGATTGCTAAGAGAGATGGAAGCTCAACTGGCCAGGGTAGGGTATATGAGTATGGTGTATATTTGGCTGAGGGAGAGAGAGGCATGTAAATGGGCACAAAGTCAGACAGTAGGAGAACATCACAGACATACGCAGCCGGGTGCAGCAGGACAACAATTTTCTGTCCCTGCGGCCTTTGGTGGAGTCTCTCCTGGAGCAGACGGCTGATGTGCGGAAGCAGTTCCAGGTCACAGAAGCAGCCCTTCAGCTGTATGTCCAGAAGACTAAGTCTGCCAGAGGAAGGTGGAGATGATGAGTATTTGGAGTATATCTGGCAGAGAGAGAGAGAGAGAGAGAGAGAGAGAGAGAGAGAGAGAGAGAGAGAGAGAGAGAGAGAGTGATGTGAAAGGAAAAAAAGTTTCGCAGTGGGAGGAAGATGTAATGACTTGAATGTCTACAATCCTCAAACCAAAAACATGTAAGTATCTGTGGATAATGGATAGATTCCATGTGAGATTGACAACCAGCAGAGGATCAGAGAGCATCTGGAAGATGCCATTCGCAAAGAGTGAACATGCTCTGAGTTTGGCCCAGGCCCAGGTGGCTTTTTGCCACAGAGGCATGCCAACTACATTCATGCAGAGCCACCGCACCTCGCTGAGGCCCAGCAGCTCACCACTGACATTAACAAGTAAGGCCAGGACACACTTGTATGAAAGGACAAGGCAACAAATGTTTTTAAAGGGATACAGTGAAAGTTTAATGGTGCCAAAGTAGACACACAGCTATATCGCCTGCCAGTTTACAAAGGCTATAATCAAAACATCTAGGAAAAATACAACAATCATTATGATAATGCATAATTTTAGCATGACAAAAAATGTAATGAGTGTAAGATAGCATGTACAACAAAATAATTAAAGTTTTCAAAACAGTAGCAGTAGAAAAAGAAGACTTAAAGGAGCAGTGTGTTGGATTCGTGAGATTTAGTGGAATCTAGCTGTGAGGACTACTGATTGCAACCAGCTGAAACTTCTCCCGTGTGCCAGGGGCAAACTCCCAGTTATGATTCCCTTCTCTGATCATTGCTCAGGAGGTCTGACGAGGAGCTGAATTATCCACAGAGGTCTCTTTCTCTCCAAAACAAATGCACCAAGTGATTTAAACTGATAAAAACACTGAATAAAGCAGTTTCACCTTAAAAAAAAAAGTTTTTCTGACACTGTTAAGCTCATTGCATACTGCTATCTATGGCGGCCCATGCAAAAAACATGGATGGCCCTATCCAGAGCAAGTGTTTGGTTTGTTCGTTGTAGGCTACTGTAGAGACATGCTGGACTCCATGGATGAGGAACCACTCCTTATGCAAATATAAACCGCTCATTCTAAGGTTACGAAAAAACAATGATTTTTATTTTCAGGGAATTATACACTAAAGAAAACATATTTATTATTTTATATTCCACTTCTGCCAGTATATCCCCCTATATCTTACACACTGAGCCTTCATTAGTATTACCTCAAAATGCACATATAGTACCTTCTATGTTTGTTCATGTCTGATTTAGATAGATTGTGTAGATGTCATGACTGACTTGAATAAACAACTGTGTTCCTGTTTCCTATCATGGTTCTTCCCATATTGGCTGATGTATTTTTTTCTAGTGATGTAACCATTTAGGACAAGTCTCTTTATCTCTGCACTCTCAGACTGCGTGAGGCAGCAGCTCAGTCAGAAAAGAAGCAGAAGCCTCTGCTTTGCTGCCAGCTACAGCTGTAGGAAGAGATCAAGTCCCAGTCTCTCAGTATTGACGGGGTCACCTGCGTGATTCACAGGGTATTTGTGCTTGATCTTCATTTCCGAGCCATCAGCAACAGGGTCTACATATGCCTCGTATTCTCGTATTGAAGTCCACTTCAAAATGTGTGAATCTATTTCTTTTGTATGGTTTATATAGCCCTTTACTTCCATTTATTCTAATTAAGTATCTATCTATCTATCTATCTATCTATCTATCTATGATCAGGAGCCAGTTTCAACAGTTTTAGTGTTTACAAAGTGGAGACTTACATGCCACTTAATTAGAATGGGTTGCATCACACAAGGTAGTTCTTAGGTTTGTTATGATTATATGATATTATAATATGCTGTGTTTAAGGTGTGTTTAAGCCCTAATTTATTATTTTGGGTGTTATTTATATTTTATTATACTTTGTGTCACTTTTAAAACTGACCCACTGTCAGCTGAAGAACCTCTAGCAAAGCTTTTTGTTTGTTGGTTTTGTTTGTTTTATCTAGTGGATGGCAATATGGGTTTTATAATGCCAGTAACTGATGCTGTAATTCTTGCATAGCATCAAATTACACCAGTGTGATGTAATACAGTGATAGCAGACAGCGACAAGGCTTGTATTCATCTATTCAGACTGTTTTTAATTTATGTTTTTTTTTTGGTTTGTTTTTTGCATTTGCAGTTATAAAAATACTTAGCACCTTCATCAACATCCTCTTTGATAAGTGTGTGTTACATTAACATGATACCAAAACAAGGAGCTGATTTATTTGCAAGTCTCTCATGCATATCCAATGGATAATACACAGTGCACACTGATTGGAAAAAAAGAAAAAAAATAAGATAAAAACTTCAACGTCAGATTTAGTAGTCTGAGTTGTTTATATTTGTTTATACATTTAGTAATTCTGAGATGAGACCTCTGGTTGAGTACAAATATTTTGCTGTGTCGTCTTGTATAGAAATATAGTGCCACTCAGTGGTTGAAGAAGTCCCTGAATAAAAGAAGCAATATCACAGTATAGAAATACTTTGCTACATGTTAAAGTCCTGAATTAGAGGTGTTCCTTAAGTAATAAGACAAAAAGTATTAGTATGAAAATATACTTGAAGGTTCTATCTAACTTTCAGAAAATCTTCGTCATTAATGACACAGGCAGCTATTAAGTGAACTGAAATCAGCATCCTGCTGACTGCACTCCGTAGGCACAAGCAAGCACCTGGGCCTTGCCAAAACAGTGACATGACATAGTCTTCTGCAGGACTAAGTGGGAGTTTCCATCTGAAAAACACTGAAAAGACCACAGATGGACACGCTGTTTAAAGAAGAGATTAAATGAAAAATGCCTTTTTTTTTAACCCTTTTAGATCACATCCCTGGTCAAATTGCACACCTATTTAACAATATAATAATATTTAACATAATACCCCCCCCCACCCAAAATCAATTTCTTCATATTCCTATATATAAATCCAATTGTGTTTTCTTCCTGTTCAACTGTATGGTGATTAAAGTAGTTAAAATATTTATTTATTTGCCATTCTTTTGTTAACTTCTGAAACTAAAAACAATTTTAGGCCATAAAAGAAAGGAATGATTTTTGTTTCTACCATTTTTTTTCCCCGTTAAAGGTTTTTTTGGGGGGGTTTTCCTTATCCGCTGTGAGGGTCAAAAGGACAGAGAGAAGTTGTATGCTCTAAAGCCCTCTGAGGCAAATTGTGATTTATGATATTGTTGAAGTTGAATTGAATTTGTAATTCTTATTTTACCATTGATTCTCTATTGTAATTGAACCCCCTTTGAAAGCCCCACCCTATTTTTCTTTCATTCTGAACACTGTGATGGGATGCCTAAAAAATGTATTCAGCAGGCAGAATTTGTAAAACTAAACTTGAAAACATTAGATGTCAATTGGTGATAACTGATATTTATTAACAAATGTTCAGAGACCTGCACTTGGTTTCTGAAAGGCAGGCGTCTGACTAATGCACATCATATACAGAACCAAAGCTCACAGTCCTTGCACTTTCCCATGAATAGTTGGGGTATTTTATTTTTTGGTTTATATAGGCTATATGACCTGTGAACAAGTGGGCAGTTTCTGCAATAATTACAATAGAGTGGCATGTTTTTTGACATGTGACTTTTTTGTAGGCTATTGTTTTGATATAATTTAGTATCACATAAGCATTGTGAATTCGATATATTTTTAACCAAGTTGTTTTTAAATATTTTTTCTGAATAGCTTTAGTAAACCAAACTAGATGTATCCCAACTTATTCCCGTATGAAGTAATTGATAGCTTGCAGATTTATACTTTAGTAGCTTCCCCAACACTGACTGTTCTGTTCCTGTTATAGGTTGTGAATGGTTTTGGAAATTTTATTACGGGTCCTTTTTACACATTCATGAGATGGACCCGCCCATTAATGCACTAGTAACGATAACTTCATGACATATAATAGTAGAGTCACAGGGGACCTTTTTTTTGACACTGAGAACCTTAGCTTTTAAATGTTTAAGTACATTTATCTAATTGTACTTCCGCTTGAGTAACATAAAGTAAACTGTAGTAGTTTAAATATTCTGTAATCACTATTTGCGCTGCAAGTGCACTTGCGAGTCAAACTCGGGGGCTCATTTTACCCTTTCATCCCCATTCGGTAATTTCCGTGAGAAGCGTACAAGAACGTCATTCGTCGTGATGTCATCCTCGGAGAAACCCACCCCCTTTCTCTTAGGAGGAGACGGTCGGCCATTTTAAGTTCATCAGTCGTCATTTCACATCGCTACTGTAGGACGGAGAGCGTCAGGACTCAATTTCATCATATTTCTCTTACAACTGTAGTGGAGAATTGCCTACTATGAACTGAAACTCTTCCTAAAATCAAAATCAAGTAGATCCTAGTGAAGTGACGCATAAGCCAGTAGTTTCCAGTGTCGAGTTCTAATTTTTTTGCACCTCAATGTAGCTAGAGGAAATGGCTGTGGAAAGCATGACTGTCCATCCAAACTCCCCAACTACCAACCACGAACACAACAGTCTCCTGACTGACGAAAGGTCGAGTAATTCTACAATCATATTTAAATGAAATTATTTTATTTGTCCTGTGCTTTTACACAAAAAGCCCGGGGTTTCTTTTTCTTTTTCTGTCAGAGGGATTAAACTCGCCTTTTCTGGAAAACGAGTGCAGAGGTAAAGAACGCCATGTTGACACGACACCGCCAACTGGGAGGCCAAATAGCACCTGGGATAACCTTAATTCCCGTGTTTTATTAACGTTACCACAATCAACGATCAATCGACTCAAGCCAACTTGTCTGAAGAAAAAAAGACGAGGTCGAAACAGCTGATTAATCATAATTCACCGCCATTGTAGCCAATGCAACGAGTAAAAAGCAACGGTTAACTCCTTACCCATTGTACTGAACTAATTTAACGCGACGTTAATTCAAATAATTGGCTGTGTAGTGACAATAACTAATGCCGCAGGTGCAAAAAATAATCCAAACGACTGTCTTCTGCTAACGATGGGCCTGTTTTCGTCGGGCTAACTTAGCAACATTAGCTTGTAGGCTAATGTTACCAACGAATACAATTGACATGAGAGCGCGGGTAAGCTAATGGCTAATGTTTTTGCTAATGGTAAATTCACATTGACGTTTGAAATGGTTACATCGTTAAATTAAATTCAGCGTTAGCCAATATTGTCGGACCAGCATGATCATTGTTAATCGATCAGTATGGGCTATTTAACTATTTAGTAATTCGTTCACATCTATTCGCTCAGTCGGAGTAAACGTGTTGCAAATTGAAAGCAACTTGTCGCTCATTTAGCTCTAACGTTACGCACTTAAAGTACTACTCGAGTCGTCGTCTTTTTACCTAAATAATTATCTTAAGAAAGCTTATTTCAGCTCCAGGTCACTCTTGGATGATTGGGATTTATTCCCCTCAAGTTTTAAAAGTTGGCTATCCTCAAAATATTGATTTTGAAAGGTAACGTTATCGACTTATGTTATCAGTTTTGTTGCTAACGATAGCTCTTAAACGCGTTTGTGCTGACCTGTGTCAAAGATATTTGTCTTAACATATCACTTTTATTCACAGTCGTGCCCACACTGACTCGTCCCAGACATCCACAAAAGTCCCCAAAACAATGTGTAAAACGTCTGCAAAGCATCCCAGAAGTGTTTCAAGTCAAACACAAACTTCACTTTTTCCACAGTCCCCAGTTGGCAAATGTGCTTTGTGTTTCTCAGCTGGCCCCATTTTATTTCCAAGTCCCACAGACCCCACTAGTGTCCCTAAAAGATTAGGGAAAAACCTTTTTCAATGGTTTTGAGTGCAAAATGTGAAGAAACCCTGACACAGTAAGTATTCCCCATTTTAATTATGGCCCTTTGCTTACATAATTAGTTAAGTTATGGACTCATTCACTGAGCTAATAATGTACCATAATGCATGGTAAATCCTTTAATTCAATCATCCTTAATAGACAAGATTAATCATGTGCTCTGTTGAACTTTCAGAACTTCTCACAGTTGTCTGCTAGTAGGGCATGTTCAGAGATGTTGTCATCAGTTTGGTGTAGTGTGAATGGATATAAATGGAAACTTGTTTGGCATAGTTTACATGGATGACATACTGCACAGACCTGGATTCAATTACACTCAGCTGTACATTGATAGTTGTGTGGGGTTAAATCAATAAATAGATAACAGATTTTCCTCTTGCAGGTCTGTTTAGTTTTTGTTGGTAGACTTATATTAACTAACACATTTACACTGACCTGTTAATTTCTTGGCGGGCATAGACAAGTCTGGATGGTGTTTGTTTGCATTGTAAGTTTTTCCTCAAACTGGAACATTGTTGGCAGCAGGTGATGTGTGTTGAGTATCTGGACAGGCCAGAGAGGCCATCGGCTTGGGCCTGTGGTAAATCCCAGCCACTCCCCATTCATAAAAACCTGTTTCCATAATACAGCGAAATCCCTGTGCTATTATAGAGAAACCCCCATTGTGTCAGAGGAGTTTTCCTTGTGATGGGTCTGTGTTCCTGACTCTGACAGGTTTCACTTAACAAGCCAACTTCATAGCACATGCCAGTAGTGAGGTAGAGAAGTGACTTGGTTGTTTAGATGAGGCTCCTGAGTTTGTGGTGGTTATATTAAAAGCTGGTAGCTGATGTAGGACAAGAAAAACCTTTGAGTTTAGAAAAATGTTTGAGGCCATAGATACGTACAAACGGTTTGAAGATTCAAAATTATATTACTTGAATTTATTTGTTTCAGTGAAAGGAGCAGTGTGTAAGATTTAGGGGGATTTAGTGACATCTAGCGCTGAGGATTGCAGAATGCAACCAGCTGAAACTTCTCCCAGTAAGAATTCCTTTAGTGTTCATTGTTCGGGAGGTTTTTACCATGAGCCGAATTATCTGCAGAGGTCTCTTTCTCTCCAAAACAAATAGACCCAGTGATTAAAACCAGTAAAACACTGGATTAAACAGTTTCACGAAACAAATCAGTGTTTCTCTGACGGTTATTGGCTTGTCGCAGACATAGGGCTTGTCCAGCACCTGCTAATGTGTGCTCACCTTTATTCTCTGATTACTTAAGATTTTGATGTTCAGGAGGAGCCGAATTATCAGCAGAGGTCTCTTCCTCTCCAAGGCAAACAAATTTTGTGTTTGAAACTGTAGCAATGCTGAATAAAGCAGTTACATGTTTAAAAAGAAAAATCTGTTGCTGTATACTACGGTGGCCCATGGGAAAATGCAAACAGCCCTATCAAGAGTCAGTGTTTGATTTGTCCATTCTGGGCTACTATAGAAACGTGGTGGTGCAATATGGCAAACTCTGTAGACGAGGATCTGTTTGCTATGCAGATATAAATGGCTCATTCTAATGTAACAAAAACGCAAGGATTCTTATTTTAAGGGGATTATACACTAAAGGAAACATAATGTTACATTTCTGTCAATATATCATCCAAAATCCTACACACTGGACCTCTTAATTATTTGGAGGAAAAATGCACAATCTGACACAGCTTTTGTATTGACCCAATATTGACTGAAAACGCTGCACAATCTGTATATATTCATATTTGTGGAGTAATTTTGTATTAAAAGACAGATGGAATATGGTAAAAGTAGCTGGAAAACTATTTTCAGGGAGAGCCTAGCGAGTTTTGGGTTTCATTTTGGGTTTTGTTCCAGAGCAAAATCAAATAAGCCTAAATGAAAAGACAGTTTTTGTCGCCATAGATTGTGTTGTATTACAAACAGCAGATAACAAGATGCTTTGCGTGAAGCAACTCTTAGGTATACCTGCTCTAAAAAAATACAGGTTTACCAAATTATTTGGATAACTTTGCTGCATTTAACCTGCCACTCCCTCAGATCTAGAGGAAGATGTTTTTGGGTCAGAGTTAACTAGATAGCGTAGTAGACTTACCTCTCGGAACAGGACCCCAGTACTTTTAGTCTCCAACTCATAATAGATTGTCTTAAATTAGAACCTCTATGAGGACATCCCTACAGTGTTCAGATATGATGATTGTCATGTTTACTTAGAATTTGTTTTCATTTTGTCCAAGAACATTAAGTAATGAGTAGCTGGAGACAAGTTTCTCTAAGGCTGTATAGTCATGGCTGTGTTGCTCGGCAGATGAACATTTTGTTGGTGAGGAAGAGCTGAAGTCCAGATTATTAAGGCTGTTTGTTGTGCTCTCCTCAGACAGCTGACATGCTGAGGATGTGGTGCAGTGTACACATACAGTGTAGCTGACATTTTGCCTCAAAGCACGTCAACTATACCACCTGCTGTGTCTTAGCACACTGTGTGCTCCTTGTAGAACAGAACCAGGCAGTATTAATGACAGTGAATCCTGTTCACATCACTCAGGCCTCAGGCCTCAGGCCTTACTCACAGCCTGCTGCATACAGCACTTGTCAGCCTGCTCTGGGTGTGGGCTTTTGTGTGATAGTCAGGGCCTAATTTTTCAAATAGAGAATGTAAAAAACTTTGTCTCTTGTTATTAAATTTAATCGCAACCTAGCCTGTGCCATATTTCATATTACATCTTTGCTAGTGAAACTGGCAGACAAAGCTATGACCAGTCTGACAATGTTAAGAATAAGTGTGGTAATGCTTAGATAGCTGGCCCCCTTTTTTTAGAAGATGGTGGCTGGTAGGGAGAGAAAACACAGTGCATGCTAATATTTATGTTTTGCATAAGTATTGCTACTTAAAAGATTTTCCCAAACTGGATATGTTACCTACATCTTTAATTGCTGTTGAGCTTGCTAAAACAACGCCCTCTCTTCCACCCTAACTCACCCACAGCCATCAGTCGCTGCAGGAACAGGCCTGCATGTGATCCATGTCAATTAGGATCTCATGGTTTTGCTCACATTGCCTCATGTGAGGGTCCTGCACAGGCAGTTAACCACCGTAACAGCACGTTAGTAATTCTTTGTCTGTTGCTTAATTATTATAGTAGTCCCCTCAGCCTTGACATTATGGTGGGGTTTGACCTTTTGCATGATGATTCACTGTTCACAGTATTCAAATCTGAAATTACATATGACTCGTAAGACCTGATGTAATGGCTTGTGCCGCAATTTTTTTTAAATCCATGTCTTTCATATGATGTGGTTTAATTCAGTTAGAAAGGTGTCAAACTGTTTTCTATGCATTTAACGCACATGAGGCAGCGGCATGTGTGCATCTTTTTGTGCCGTTAACCTCACATTGACTTATTATCGCGTGGCAGCTTGTTTGGCTGACGACATTGATAATCAGGTGTGCACAGTAGGTCAAACTGTTACTATCTATTATAATCACAATCCAGTGCATTTTCTGTTATTGTTCCTTATGTTGGACTGGATGTCTTTGCACAGTTTGTACTATAATATACTGTACATTCAGTATATGCAGAAAGTGGTACAGTCTTCATCTGGTTTATGTCTTGAGCGGTCAGTTTTAGGTGAGTCCCTCATTCTCTAGGTATTTTTATGAATACATTTTGAAGTGGATTCATATAGTGTTTTTTGTGGCAAAATGATTTACTAGCAGTTTAAAAAGGCAAACATCTGTGAGAACTAGAGCTGCTGTCTAAATACACCTTTCAGAGTCACAGTTGCTAAAAAAAACCACAGTCTTGGATAATATGCCCCCCTGATATAAATTACCAATCGCAGGTCAAAGTGTGTGTCAGGTCTTCTCTTTAGATACAAAATACACAGCCCTGTAGTGCTGTTTAGTAGATGAAATCTTCCACAGATTGCCCTTCAAGGGAGTGTCCACCCAAAAATCAGAAGTACATATTTTTCCTGTTACTCATAGTGCTATTTATCCGTCTAGATTGTTTTGGTGGGACTTGGTGATTGTTGGAGATATCAGCCGTAGAGATGTCTGCCTTCTCTTCAGTATAATGGAACTTGATGTCACTCGGCTTATGGTGCTTCAAGTGCCAAAGAAATACATTTGAAAATCTCAACAGCAATGTCTCCTTCCAGAAATCATGACCCAGTTAATCAAGATATTACACAGATCTTGTTGTGAGAAGTTTAATATATAGCCCAAATTATGCCTCAGGGTCCAATTTGATTTTACAAAAGTGGAAATAATGCAGGGGTGCTGGGTAAGTTATGAATCCTTAAACTATAGACCCAATGTCAACCTGAACTAACCTCTGCACTCGTTTCATCCACTACCTTTGAAACAAACCATTAAATGTTTGGTCTTGTGTTTTTCCTTTTTTCCCCCCCGTGATTTTATAAAATATTTATCATTTTTTAATTCATGTCCCAAAATTTAAGATGTGGCTGGAAGACTGAGCCACAGTCCATGACAAAGTTAGGTATGTAACCTCCTCGATGTGTGTTCTTTACACATACAGGCCAGAGGATGGAGAGCTGGAGGAGGGCGAGCTGGAAGATGATGGGGGGGATGTGGAGGAAGAGGAGATTGGTGGAGGTACGTCTGCAGCAGGTGGAGGAGGAGGTGGAGATGGCGGTGATGAAGCGGGCGGAGGAGGTGAGGCAGGAGGGGAAGCGGCCGGGGAGAGGCCTCGGCGAAGTAGGGAGCGCCACGCCAGCAGCGACTCAGATGATGAGAGATCCCACCGACGCAAGAGGAAGAGGAAGAAAGAGAGGGAGCGGGAGAGGGAGAAGAGGAGGTCCAAGAAAAAACGCAAATCTAAACACAAAGTGAGACAACTATAAAACTGAAACCACCCAGTCCCACCCAGTTATTTGCACACTTCTGTATTTATCAAAAATATTGTCATCTATTTATGTCTGCCACCTTCTGTTTGAATATCTCAATGTTTCGCTCTCTCAGCGTCATGCATCCTCTGATGATGACCACTCGGACTTCAGTGATGACTCTGACTACAGTCCCAGTGAGAAGAGGAAGTACAGAGAGTACAGTCCACAGTACCCCCCTGCAGTAAGTCTAAAGATCTAACCTCCCTCAACCTTGTGTTATAATCCTGATCAGTTTTTATGTTTCCACGCTGGTGACAGTTGTGGCCCAAGGCATCATTTTTTCGGGTTGTGCGATGTCCCATTTCCATGAACACAGTATTTTAAGAATGCCTTGAGGGAATTTCCTCAAATTTGGCACAGTTGTCCACTTGGACTCAAGGATGAACTGATTAGATTTTGGTGGCAAGGGCAAGATGTATTTTTCGGCCGAAATTTATGAAAAATTCTGGACTGATCTTCGTCCTGTTTTTATGTCAAGTGATTAACCAATTTTATCACAATAGAATACACCCTCAAACAATGAATCTTACAAATATCAGTGTATTACACAAAAATGGCAAGGACCCCATGAATGGTGTCTCATGAAGACCCATAACCCTCCTTGACCACAATTACAAGATTATCACAAAAAGACTTGAATCTATATTGCCTAAAATGATTAACCCAGACTAAACAGGTTTCTTTAAAAGGCAGATATGCTGCTGACAATGTATAGAGACTTATAAGTACAACAAATTATTTGAAAACCTGCCTGTGTCTTTAGATATGGAAAAGGATTTTTGACAAGGTTAATTGCAATTTCCAAAGATAACTCACCAAACGGTCCTAGATGCAAAACTTAACATGGAACATTTATGCATCTGTTTTGGAAATGAGATCTGCTGACAGATATCTGGAATAGGATTCATTCCTTCACTAAATTGATTTAAACCAATGTCTCTACTTATTAAATGATATGCCTGATTTTCAATTAGATAAAAAAAATTATTAATTACTTTAAAATATTTTGCAAAGAAATGCGAACTTCTTCTTTGGAAAAATAAATCACCTCCAACCTTTAAGCTGTCCTTAGATGAAATATCACCGTTTTTACCTTTTTTGTAAAGTAAAATCACCTAATGTGTTTAATCGTCTCTAGTCTCATGGGGGTTACGGCAGCTCAAAGAAGGGCGGCTACATGAAGATGGACAAGCAGAGCTATGGTGGCTACGATGACTTTGAAGATGACAACTTTGAGGGAGAAGAAGAGGAGGACATGGGAGATGAAGACTATGATGACTTCACCAAGGAGCTCAACCAGTACCGCAAGGCCAAGGAGGGAGGAGGCAGCCGCGGCGGACGAGGTGAGCCTGTGGCAGACGGGTCAAAGCTGTTGAACCATTTCTCACTAAGTCTGAAGACAGTGGATGAAGTATCCAAACTGGGATACACCAGATTGCAGATTGTATCTAAGGCCAGATGTTGAAGAAAGGTCCTTTGTCTTTACCAAAACTACATATATGAAAATGTGAAATAATTTATTTTAGCATTAAATTACAAATTTTAACTGACCTTAAGGAAATGTCCCAGTGTGTGACAAAAACAGAGCAGATTCACCATTGGCTTGCTGTTAACTCAGTATTCAGTTTCATTTGCACATTTGTCGACACAGAAAGGAACTTATTTGCCTAAAGTTTCTTATCAATTCAAATTCCACAGATAAGTTACTGCCTCCGTAGCCTCAGTAGCTGTTGTTTCATTTGTCTCTTTTACTCTGCAGGGGGCAAAGGTCGCATGAAAAACCAGAGAGGCCGTGGAGGAATGAGGGGAGGGAGGAGAGGAAGAGGAGGAAGCAGAGGAAGAGGAGGTCGAGGTGGAGGAGGAAAGATGGGAGGAGACAATGACGATGGAGACGGCTATGGAGAAGAAATGGAGGTGAGGTTTTGAATTCAGAATGACACCTATTGTGTATTTGCTTTGGTCACAGTCGGCACAGCTGTTTACATATATTTCATATAGAAACATTCCATCGAACAAAAAACACTTGGACCTGTCAGTTTCCTTCATTTTTTGTGAGAAAGTAGTTAATTCTGTGTTAGACAAACATGGAACGTCTGCAGTGACTGTAGAAATCAAGCCTGTTGGCAGTTTTGGGAAGAGTGATGGAATAATACACTGAATATCTATTAGACTTATCCTGATAAAAAAAAGTTAAAGATCCCGTCATCACCTAGTACTATTGCTGTGTTCTCATTTCCCAAACCAAACCAAAGTATTACCTTTTGGCATTGGCATTGCGCTGTGCACGTGCGCAATCGTCTCATTACAGGATGTGCAATGTCAAGTAACTCAAATGCATCATTTCATGCTGCTTTATACAAAAGGAAAACTCACACGGTTCTCTTTTTCCACTAAGCCCTCTGCTTTACATGACAAAGTCTGCCGACCTTTGTTACAGGAAGTGACTCTTCTGCTTGTGTCTCCAAAGAAAAGTACTGTAACCATGCGAATGCCGCAGACACAATGGAGCCCATGCTTTTCCGAAGCTATAGTAGTCAGCAGAAAGTGTTTACAATAGCTCAGGTTCCAGCATAACTACTGTGAAAAGGTCCATGTTTTGTGTTTGCTGCACAGAGGGAATATAGCATCTGTTCAATGCAATACACATAATATATAATTCAGGAAAATAAGATCCATTACTTTTTGTTAGCTGACATTGAAGTTCTGTTCTTTAAAGCCTTAAGTGACGGATGCCCATTAAGTGACACATTTTGAATCTGTATTCACAGTATGGAGATGATGACTATGACAACATGGGGGATGATGACTACGATGACTACTCAAAAGAACTCAATCAGTACAAGAAGTCTAAAGACAGAGGCAGAGGTGAGTTTACACCTCAGGTTGTGTGTGTGTGTGTGTGTGTGTGTGTGTGTGTGTGTTGAAGAAAATGTTCATTCAGTTCACCTCCCTTTAGAGCAAGCACAGGCTTACTCTGTGCCTGACAGTGTTAAATATCTATGTTGCCCAGAAATTCACTCTCACTCTGTCCTCAATTTCTAAACCAGGAGGTAGAGGTGGCCGCGGGAGAATGAGGGGTAAAGGAGGGCGGGGTATGATCAGAGGAGGAAGGGGTCGAAACCGAGGGAGAGGACGAGGCGACATGGGCAATGATGAGGACAACAACGGGGACATGGACAATGGGGTAAGGCTTTTGTAATTCTGCTATCAGACCAGCCCTTAGTGTCCTGATATTGTAATTGAAATCAAAGCTAATAATTCAAAGTATGTTAATGCAAATTGCCGCTTCACCTCAGTCTAGAGCCCCAGTGTCCCCAGCACAAATTCTTTTATTGTAGTTATTAGATTTGACGAATTAAATGATCTGAATCTTTCTCTTTCTGTGTTTGTGTCTTTTTGTGTCTATGTATTTTAGGATGGAGGTGTAGGAGGCGATGGACCAGGACCAGGGAGAAGAAATCAGAATGAGAAGCACCAGGATAAAAAAGGAAAGGCCATCTGCAAGTACTACATCGAGGGGAGATGCACCTGGGTGAGATTGCACAAATGTTTGCCGATACAGTTTGGACTGTGTAACAGGAAATTTTTCGATTTTGACACTTAAAATTTATTTTATTTTATTTTTTTTTTAAAGTTTTCTGGCTGCTTTTCAATGTCTATCTTCTGGAAATAAGTTTTTGTTCATGTTCTTTATTCATTTCAGTTGCTTTTCTGAAGTGCCTATGCTCAAAAGAAATTCATGGTCAATTTAGAAAATGTTTAGTTAGTTACGTCACAAAAATCTTTTGGGCAAGTTAAAAATTCTGTTCTTTAAAGTTTGGACACGTACATTTTTTTATATTTGTTGTGATACCTCAAATGCAAATACAGATTCTTAAAAAAAAGGCTTAGTTTTAACGTTGTTTGCAACCCAGTTTTAGTCAGCATATCAAAACAGCTACAAATGGCTCCAGGATCCACCATGGTCTAATGCACTGGATCCCAACTTGGGGGGCAAGTCCAAGGCCTTCTTGATTTTAAGGGGTGTGAGGAAGCTTTAAAAAAATATACAATAGACCTGTATCTCAGCATTTTGAAGAAAACTAAATGAAATTGTTTGTTAATTTTACATTTTCCAGTTGCTCTGTACTGTTACTGCTATGCATTAAATATTATATGGAATATCCATAAAATATGACACCTAAGGGTTTTCAGTTTACCCAGTGGTAGAAAACGGGTCCTTAAAGGAAAAATGTAGGGAACCAGTGGTCTAACACATGGTTAAACTCAAATGCTTTGGAAACATGGCACCAGTGAACTGTAACAAGTAGGCTGATCACAACGCTGATAAAACACCTGGAGGCAACATTCTACATTTAATGAGAGCAACAAAACACTATAATGAAGCATGAAGTAAAATAGTTGACATTTTGTTGATTGTTTTATTCTTTCTGGTCTATAAGTTATCTAAAGGCAGTTCTCACAAACATGTCAGTCTTGAGACACAGGTTTCATTATGACCCTTTCCACTCACCAGGGGGAGCACTGCAACTTCAGCCATGACATTGAGCTGCCCAAGAAGAAGGAGCTGTGCAAATTCTATATTACTGGATTTTGTGCCCGAGCCGACCACTGTCCCTACATGCATGATATCCTTCACTACTGACCACACTGAGAGACACTCTATTTGTACAGTTTCATCAGCCAAATTCCAGGAGACTGAAAATGTGATAGGTTTGCACTAATTTCAGAGAATGGAGTCACTCTCAATTTTCTGTTTGTTTTTTTTTTCTCTATGAGTGTTCTTCCTTGACTCAAATGTTACGTGAATTTCCCTGTAAGCTGTTTCACACCACAGGGAACTGTGTCAACGGCGACGAATGCATGTTCTCCCATGATGCCCTCAGTGATGACACCCAGGACCTGCTCAATAAGGTAAGGTCCTCTAACACTGATCCCATTCTCTCAGCTACCTGTTTAGCTCTAGCTGTTAACTCTGTAACTCTGTCTTTCAAAGGTCTGAAAAATGTTTTCTGTGAGTTTTGGACGAATGTTCAGATTCTCTAAAAATTTTAAAAGTAATAAGGTAATTTTTTTTA
Organism: Epinephelus moara; assembly: GCF_006386435.1. Classification (NCBI taxonomy): domain Eukaryota; kingdom Metazoa; phylum Chordata; class Actinopteri; order Perciformes; family Serranidae; genus Epinephelus; species Epinephelus moara. Next base: position 34,306,320 of record NC_065507.1, on the reverse strand, counting down.
AATTATACAACTTGCTGGGCGAAATTGTTTACTAACAGAAACTATTTGGATTTTGTAAATGCCTTGAGAAAATATTTCAGATATTAAGTCATTGGTTGATGTTTTCTAGATGCTGGCAGAGGATGCAGAGGCTGGAGCTGAGGATGAGAAGGAGGTGGAGGAGCTGAAGAAGCAGGGGATCAACCCTCTCCCTAAACCTCCTCCTGGAGTTGGCCTCCTCCCTACCCCCCCTCGGCCTGTTCCTGTAGACACCAACACAGGGCCTGGGGATTTCACAGGGCCAGTGGCAAGTGACTTTGGGGGTCTTCCTGGACCTAACCAGGGACCCATTGTTAGCAAAGGTCCCCCAGGACCAGGGCCTATTCCTGGGCCTAACCCCTGTGCTGGTCCCCCTGTCCATGGCCCTGACGGAAGTCCCTTCCAAGGTGGGCCCCCAAATCCCAGTGTACCTCCTCCCCACATGGGCCCTCCACCTCCTTGTGGTGGAGGGGGAGGTGGCGCAGGGAAGAAGATCCCCTCATTGTTTGAGATTAAAGTTCAGCCAACGGGACAGCTGGCTCAGAAACTGGCTGTCAGGTAAGAAATCAGAAAACAAACTTAAAGAATAAAACAGAAACTCTTCCTCCTTTCTCCCTGAATGTCTCTTTGATTTCCAGTCTGTTAATCCTAACTCCTACTCTTCCTCCTCCATCAGGGGCCAAACTCCCAGCAGCACCCAGGGTCAGCCTGCAGCACCTGGAACCCAAGGGGCCCCTGGTGCCCCTCCTCCGTGCTTCCCTGCTCCCCCAGGCATGATGCCCCCTGACATGCAGAACATGGGCCCCAACCTTGGGATGAACCCCAACATGGGTCCAGGCGGACCGCCCATGATGGGAGGATTTGTATCTGGTGACGGTCCTCCACATGGAAGTGCTATGCCTCCAGGTCCGCCTCCAGGTGGAGGAAACTTCTTCAACAACTTCTTCAATCAGCAGGATGGTATGCAGATGGAGGGAGTGGTGCAAGAAGGTGAGAGTGACTGTCAATAATCAACCTGAATGATTTAAGACTGAAAGAATAAGTACCAACTTAGATTTGGATCAGTGAGTTGATTGATACACAGTATTCTTTAGGTTGACAGTTGCAAGGTTTTTTTTTTAACACTTGCTTTTCCATCTCAGGTGACAGCTACCAGGGTTTTGCTGGCATGGATGAGAGAGGAGGGAATGTTGGGAATCAGTCAGGTGGCCAAGAAGGCTCTGCTAATGGAGCATCAGTCAATCAGGGAGGGATGTCTGTGCCTGACTTCCTCCCTCCAGCGCAGCGCGTCCTGTTCATGAGGATCCAACAGAAGCAGCAAGAAGAAGAGGAGAGAGCTCGTAGGATGGCCGAGGGAGGAGCAGAGAAGAGCAGAGACACAGAAGGTAGAGGAAAAAACATCTGCACCTGTTTGTGTATAAATCAATAATTCCTTTATAATAGTGAGTTGTAGTCCTCCTTTGCATAATCTTTTTGTCATTTCACTTGAAAATGTCCTTCTTCATAGCCCCTCCTTATGGCTAAAACACTGTACATTTAGAGAGAGCCTTCAAGAAAGGTTGTCTAAAAATAGAAAAATAGACCTCTGTTGACACAATCAGGCTCAATCCCAATACACTACTTGCCCCTCAAGGGTTACGGGTGTTTAAGGGGTACGGTGTCACGATTATTGTTTGGATAGAGGGGTAGGTCGAAGTGTTAGGGCTACACGGCCCTCCAAACAGGGGTTTTTCAGAGGCACATGCTAAACCAAATGTAATGAAAAATTATCAGCAAGATGGCTGTATAATAGTAAACCCACTGTATTTACTTTGTTAGTAGAGGTTTAGAAATTACGACCATCGTTTAACTTAGTTTTATGTCATTTCAATGTATTATGGTCCTTTTCTGTATAACAACCATTATAAAAGAAATTGTTAGTGTGTCTATGTCTCCATAGTTAACTAGATAGCTAGCTAACATTACATTGTCATTGCTGATTTGTGCATGACAGACACGTTTTGACATATATGTCTATGTGGCATTACCCCCTTTTAAGGCATATGATGCACAAATTTAACTTAAGTCCAGCAGCAGAGTTGCTGTACTTGTTACTACTCCTCTAATATCAGTGCAGACTGGCAAGGTAGGAGCACAGGTTGCTAAAGGGTTTCCTACAGAGCACCGATAGTGGCCTGGTAATGAAGCAGCGTTCTTTTTTATATGATGGCTTGTTTGATCGATTGAAATGGTGAAGCTTTAATTGTGAACCAATCGTGAAGATCCATGCTTTTCTTTCTCCAGATAAATGGCAAATGTCATTTTGATAATACGATTATTCTTATAGTCATGTCTCTTCCTGTAAACGGCATCAATGAAGATGACGATACTGATGACGTGTCATTGTCTTGAAGGGTTTTCCCATTGCGTAGGGGAAGATTTTAACCTCTAGTCTTTGTAACTCTGTTCCGTGGGGCAAAAGGGTTCGCAAAAACAAGGGGTAGGGGCAAAAATAAGAAATGGGATTTGGCCTTGGTGTCAGTAGTTACAGACCAACTTTCATACCATTTTGATGGTCATTGTTGTCTTTTGGTAATTCATTGGCCTAGTTCACAGTAATAATGCGCATATTTGGCAGTTAATAGAATAAACAGCATAATAAATGTTTCACTGCTGTGACTATCAGAAGTTTCCACAATGTAAAAGTGATACCATTTAAAAGTTTTACTCTGACTCCTTTCCCAGTTTCCCAGCAGTCGTCAGAAACCTCAGATATGTTGCCTTTAAAGAGGCTTAATTAATTTGGTGTAAAATACATCAAATTGGGTTTTTGTTTCACTTAAACTATGACTTCTAGAGCTAACACCTAAACATGTCTGTCCTTCTTTCTTAGGTGACTCAGGGAACTGGTACTCCAGTGAGGATGAGGATGGTGGTGGTAGCGTCACCTCCATCTTAAAGACACTCCGTCAGCAGACCCAGGTTCCTCAAAAATCTGATGGCCCCCCGAGCGATCCTCGCCTTCAGAAGGCCTCTCCCGCCAATGCTCCAGCTCGGCCAGCAGACCCCCGCTTGGCACGGGACCCACGCCTAGCACGTGCTACAGATTCGGCCCAAATCTCGGACTCCACCCACTCCTTACCAACTATATCCTCCTCTGGACCGCCTGCAGACCCCAGGTTAGCCCGGCTAGCTGCTGCTGTCTCAGCGGGATCCACCTCCCATTTGCCTCCTGCTCCTAAACAAGAGACGCCTCTGGTCTACAAGCCCCCGCCGCTTACAACCCCGGCAGCAGAGGAGGAGGAAACAGAGCGGGTTTTACGGGACAAGCCGGTGCCAGTTCCCCTGGACCCGCTCATGGGTATGGCTCTGAGAGACCCACGAACACAGCTGCAGCAGTTCAGCCACATCAAGAAGGATATTGTTCTCCACATGCCGGCCTTTGCCAAAACCATCACCTGGTCGCCTGAGGATCTCCTTCCGCTCCCTATCCCCAAGCAGGACCTCCTTCCACTCCCACCAGGAATCCCTCCTGTCTCCTCCATAGACCCACGTCTGTCCCGCACTCAGCAGCCTCTCCAAACGTCGCTCTCTCACTCACAGCCTCCTCCTGTTCAGCCTCCCCCCTCCTTGGACCCTCCTGCTCCTTCCTCATCCACCTCCTCCCTCCCTGACTTTGAGCTGCTGTCTCGTATCCTGAAAACTGTCAATTCCAGCCCGTCCCAGACTCCTTCCCCACCTCTCTTACCGCCACCTATTGCCCCTATGTCGCTGCTGGGTCCACCTCCCTCCATGCCTCCGCCACCTGCAGAAAAGCCTGTTGACCCTCGTGTGTCTCGTAAAGGACCCACAGACCCCCGTCTCCAGCCTCAGAAGTCAGCACTGAAGCAACCATCAGACCCTGTGCCTCCCCCTGTCTCCTCTACCTCTCCAGCACCAACATCTAGCTCGTCCCCCCCTACCATTGCCCCCTACGACCCAAGGTTGCTCTCCTCAGGTGGGGCAGGCCGTGGTGTGGGAGCCGGGGCACCAGGGGGAGCCAGTGTGCTGAGCAGCATTAGTCTGTATGATCCCCGGACTAACAAACCAGGCAGCCCTGGTACGAGCAGTGGCGCTAACAACTCCCCCAACTCAGCCAGCACAGAGTCCAAACCCAGTGACCCCCCAGCAAGTAAACCTAAATCCAAGGAACCCCTTTTTGTTCGGAAATCTGCACTGGACCAACCAGAGCCAGAGAAAAGTGGAGAGCAAGGAACCGACCGATACAACAGCTATAACAGGCCCCGGCCCAAGCCTGCACCTTCGCCTAACTCCACGGCCCAGGGAGGGTCTGCTGCAGCCGCTGCTGGGGGTCAGGGTGCTCCTGGAGCTGCTGGGGATCAGGGGCCCACAGGTGTCCACAATCTCCCAGTGTCCTCTTTATTTGGTGTGGTGAAGCAGGTGGCCAAGACCGGTGGGACGGGAAGCCCCTTTGGAGGCAACAGCCCTGTACAGTCTGACCAGGCAACCACAGAGCAGGACAACGCCTCGCTGAAGGACGTTTTTAAAGGCTTTGACCCCACGGCCTCACCCTTCTGCCAGTGACACCCCCTCCCGCCACCATTGAACCCTAAAGTCCATCATGTGGTTGGCCAATGGTTTGTTTTACCATCTTTTGGACACTGAATATATCAGTGAAAAGGAGAATGAAAAGTGCACTGAGGCAACTGCCTGTGAGACTGGTTCAGACGACAAAACTTCAGTGAACAAACTTACGTCACATGACATATTTTCACACACTCACTCAAACACACACTTTATCACAGTGTTGTTGCAGATACAGATTCTATTAAAGACTCTGGGGTTATGGGAAGGGTTTAAAGTTAAATCTCTAAATCTCTATTTTAAACAAACTTATTGATGTATAAATAAATGTATTCTCTTCATCTCAGTGCTTAATGAAAACAGTTATTCAGACAGCAGCAAAAACACATTTATATGGAATGAACGTTTTAGCTTTCACATCTTTTTTCATCATCCTCCTCTTCATTTCCAAAATGTTCTCCTCACCTTCAAACTGGTTGATGCGCTTGTCTATATTTTTGGGGCTATCAAAATTGGCAGCAGATAAAAAAAGATGGGATAGATCTCAGTTATTTCCAAACTAAATATTTTTCATTTGTGGTGTTTTTGTGACTAAATGAACAGCACTGAGGCAACACTTTGGCCTTTTAGAAACTAATGACCCTCGATGTCACTTCTTTTGCACATCTTTAATCCCTGTGCAAACTTTTAAGTTTTGTCAAAAATGATGACTCCCCATGTCACATTTGCTGCAGACTGCAAATACCTGAACTTAAATCTATATTCTGCTTTTTTTTTAGTATTTATTTTTCTACTTCTTTGCACTGTCAGTTTGTCTTCTAAAGGCTGTATTAAAGTTTTTAATGTCTGTAGCCTCTAGCTGTTCAAATACTGTCATTTTAGGTATTTAGCTCTTACCCTATCAAGGTAACTTTGCTGGTACAGGAAGTGACGTGATCTTTCAGTACTCTCTAACCACTACGCCACTGTTGTTCCTTTTTGCTCAGTTTTACCCTTTAGCAGTCCTGTTGCTCATGTGTCGTGAACATTTTTGTTTCTTCTTTCTGTAAAAATTGAGAGTCTACAGTTCATGAAAAGCAGCTTCTGTAGCTTTAAAAGAATACTTCACCTGCAAAATAACCACTTTATCAATGACTCACCGTGTGTTACCTTGAATTTATGAAGAAAATGTTTTTCTTCTTTTCTTCTGTCTCCACGGTAAACAAAGACCGTTATTGATGAATTGAAGTAAACAGGGACCACGTGTAACAACAACAGGACTATATCAGAACATCCATTTACAAACTCTTACACAGTCCATGCAGTATAATTCAAGTCTCACTTATGCAATTGTATGCTCAGTATTTTACAAGCACATGCAGCTTTGCTAAAGCATTATGATTTCAAACACGTCAGTACAAACAGTCATGCACGGCTGAGTAGGGAGTTACTCATAGGGTTAAGTGTTTTAAATCATACAGCGAAACTGCATGTGTTTGGGAAGCACTGATCATACAACTGTATAAATGAGACTTGGAATATACTGTACGAGTTGTGTGAGAGTTTGTAAACAAATGTTTTGGTATAGTTTTACTGTTGTTGAAGGTAGCCCGTTTATTTCAATTGATGAAAAATGTTTTTTGGTTTCTCCTTTTACTGTGGAGGCATGGAGAAAAACAAACTTTTCTCACTTATTCAAATCATCATGTGGTGAGTAATTGTTTTACAAATTATCATTTTGTGGGTGAAGTTTTCTTTTAAGAGCGAGGAGATGGAAAAGAGACCTTGCTGGTCAACAGATGACAAACGCATCTCTCTCCAGTGGCAGATTTTAGCTAGATGATGGTCAGCCATAGTAAGTAGCAGGGAAAATTAAACAAATTTGCGTTTTTTTCTCTGCTGAAAGGATGATTTAATCAAACGTTCAACCTGTAAATAATCAGCCTCAGTTATTTTTTCACATTAACAAGATGAGCACACTTTGATTCACTGATTGAGACTTCGCAATCTAGCCTTTAGCTTTTTTGTTTTTATTAAGTGTTGTGTTAAGAATGGACAGGACTGCAGATTTCTGAGAGTGGTCAGTGGAATAGAATAATTTGCAGCCTCACAGCATCAATTTAAGCTGTTGGCTTTCTACGTTGCTGACAGTGTGACAATCATAAAATAGACTTGGACCTAAAATTAAATTAATGCATGAATCTTGCATTGATCTTTGCAGGTTCTCCCTCTGCTGTCAGTCTGAGCTCTGAATAAAGAGACCCATGTTGTTTAAATGTCACATTTTAACATGACCGGTGTTAAAAAAAAAACAACAACACACAGACTGAACATGGTGTTTCTCTCTCGGGCTTGCAGCTAAAGAAGCGCACACTTCTTGGTGGAAATGTACATTTGGGATGGATTGACAGTTTGGATGAGTGTTAAGAACTTTTCTTCAGAACCTTCCTTCATACTTTGTTTTTTTGATTTTCTACCCCTTAATATAAACGGTTGAAGTCAGAAGTCAAGTGCAGCATCTGAATCAGTTGAGGATAAGGAGTTGCTACTGTTTTGCCTGATTTCATTGTTAATCTTCAAGCGTGGGGTCACTGTCAAGGAGCTTTTCAAAGTTTCTAAAAGGTGTCAGGATTGTCATTGACCGTCTTGTGTATAAATGTTGATCATTTTAATTTATTTTTTTTTTATACTTGGGTAAATGTACTTCCTCACTCGACATTTTTTGAACAGAATAATTTTATATGTCAGGAATATGTGATTGCCGCACACCTCAGTGGGACATAGGCAGCCTGTAATACAGTGAAAGGAGAAAGAGGTATTTTTTTATTTGGTTTTGTGTGTAAAGATTCAAACTAAAAACAGATCCACTATTGCTCCCTCCTGTCAGGCCATGAACAAGCCTGTTAGGAGGCCGAGTGTCAGCCATAATAAGCGTGAAAGTTATTGTTGATTTGTTCTTTCCTTATGGCTTTGTTGTTTTGTAAGATTTTTTTCTTGCTCTGTACATTTGACCAGTATCCTGTCTTTGGAGGAGTGGAGTTTTCTAACTGTACACTGTAGGTGAGGTTGTTAAAGTATTTAAATAAAGTTGATACGTGATCAACCAGTTAAAACTCTATTTTCCGTATTTTTATTACTTGAGTTGATTCTTTTGACCAGTTTATATTTACAAAGCCATTTAAAAGCCAATCAAAAAGGATAGACATGGTCTCTCCTCTGGTGTCATCCTCAAACTAAACATCCCATTTTTCCCTAATTGCAGACAGAATTTAAGAAGTTGTTTCTATCTTTAATCTGTTTATCCATTCTCATCCATTTATTTACTGCCAGGTTGCGGGGGCACCAGGCTTAGCAAGGTAGTCCAGATGCCCCTCCCCCCAGCAACATTTTCCAGTTCCTCCTGGGGGATCTAGAGCAGGGTTGCTGGTAAAATATGCAAGTGGCTGCTTGATTTGCTGTTCTCACCAGCCAAATAAAAAATAATAGTAATCTATTGAGTGGCTGGTAGATTTTGGAATCCATCAGCCACAGTGGCAGGTGGACAAAAAAAAGTTATTTCCAACCCTGATCCGAAGGCATTCCCAGGCCAGATGAGAAATATAATCCCTCCAGTGTGTTCTGGGTCTGCCCTGGGGCCTCTTACTAATTGGACGGGCCCGGAAAACCTCTAATGGGAGGCGCCCATAAAGCATCCTACTCAGATGCCCGAACCACCTCAACTGGCCCCTTTCGTTGCAAAGAAGCAACGACACTATTCCAACCTCCCTCTACATGTCTCCTCACTCTATCTGTGAGCCATCATCTTCTAAAAGCAAAGATGCAACTCTGAGGTCCCCAAACTGGACCTTTTCCTCCCGCTGGCTGTACCTTGAGATCCTGTCCATGAATATCACAAACAGAATCTGTGACAAGGAGCCTTGGCGGAGGCCAGCACCCACTGAAAACGTGTTTGACTTTGTGCCGAGTATGTGGACACAGCTCTCACTTTTGTTAAACAAGCAAAGTATGGCTCGTAGCAACAACTCTGGTACCTTGTATTCCCTCAGTAACCCCCACAGCACGGTAGTAAGTAGTAAGCTTTCTCCAAGCCCACAAAGCACATGTAGACTGGATGGGGAAACTCCCACGATCCCTCCAGTAGCCCTGCAAGGGTGAAGAGCTGGTCCACTGTTCAGGGCAAGGACAGAATCCACATTGTTCCTCCTGAATCAGAGGTTAAACAGTCTGTTAGAGCCTCCTTTCCAGCACCCTTGAGTAGTACATTTACATCTTTTATCCATAAAACAATTTTCTGTTCTGGTGTGTAACAAGTGTTAACAGCCTCTTAATGGCTGTAGACTTATACGGTTTATATTTACACTCTTGACTGTTGAAGCAGTTAAAGATGTAAAAGCTGTTGTGTCTGTCATCATAGCAAGCCATGTAAAAGCCCTTTTGTTTAATTTTGTTCCCCAGTCATTTTTCAATGGGATTGTGTAGGACTCATTTTCCTGTGTTTTCTGAATGCAACACTGCTTATTTTAAGCTACTTAAAGAACCAGACGGGTGGAGTTTAGTAAATCAGGACTTATTCAGGCAGGCTGACGCCATCGTCACTTAACTGACCTTTCTTTCCTGTGACTATTTAAATTTTCATTCTCTTGTTCTGTTGTTCTGTCGTTTGTGTGGTTCTTCTGTCAAATCAGAATCCCAAATCTCTCCATTTTTCACAAGCAGGCATGTTGCTGTTTTCGGATATTGTTCCTTTTCTGTCGTCAGGCCTCCAGCAATTGACGACTCTTGGCTCAGCCTCCGTGGATCTGGATCGCCACCCCAGCAGCACTCGGCCTGTTTCCTGGTGAGCTACGATCCTTTTAGTGACTCACTTCCTGCTCCCATCCCATCCTGCATCACTGGCTCCAGGAAGACAAACTATTCATCCAGTACCTCAAAGGTTTCCTGTCACACACACAAACATGTTCACAGTCAGGCAGTGTAACAGACCCCGTAGCATCCTCATCCAGCAGTGAATCGTCAGTAGTTCTACTGGCCAGGTCACTGACACAGGAACCATCTTCAGACTAAGTTGGAATAGGCAGGTACTTTACAGGCATGATAAGATTCCTGTGAACCACTTTCTCCTGGCATGACGCACATCCCCTGATCAGGGAATATTTGTGTTATCCTGTGTTTCTACAATGGTGTCTACATTTACATGCACAAAAATATTCCAGGTTTTGCCCTTATTTAGAAAAGAAACTACGTATGTTCCTTCTAAGCTGTTTACATTGCTAAAGAAAATGATTCTTTCACTCATATTCCCATTCATACACAGCCATGCATATTCTAATTAATGTGTCCTAACATGTCATCGGACTGACTAAAAGCAGATTGGGCTGGATGGGACTATATCATGTCAAGTTGCAACAGCTTCCTGTGGCATGTTGAAACATTGAATTTTACTACACCGCCACTACAACGCTGTTCAACGAAAACTCACCATCTTTACAATAAAGCAACATCAAGACCTTGAGGCTTTTTAAAACAAGTTTGAGGTGAATCTAGTCACCTTGCTAGGAGTACATTCAATATAAAATGTGTCATTTCCTGTTGCCAGTAGGTGGCGCTATATGTAAAAATTGGCATGTAGACATTATCAGGCCGATAACCAAATCAAATTTGACCATGCACAGTCAAGTTGCAAAGCACTGTTTTGTAGCAAAACCTGGAAATTTGATACCTTGCCACGGCCACACTGTTTGATGAAAACTCAAGCTTTTAACATTCTTTATCTTGGTGGTCTTTGAATGGCAAAGACCAAACTTAAGTTGATAAAGTTAAATCTCTAGGAGGAGTTTGTTGAAGTATCACCCATGAAAATGGCAAATAACACTTAAATCAAAATGGCTGACTTCCTGTTGAGTTTAGGGTCTTGCTCTTTTTTTTTTCTTAAGTGTTGGGATGTTAAATGTGACGCCCAATTTCCGTTCATAGGTGAAATGCACCGCTGGGGCTAATTTGTTGAAATTTTGTAGGAGGCACTAATGAGTCATTTTGTCACACCCGAGCACGAAACCTTTAAAATATCACGTCTCTCACCAGTTCTGATGCTGTGCAAAGTTTCATGAGCTATCAAGCACCATTAGCCCGTCAAAATGCAATTCATTTGCATGAATAGTGATAATTCCTTGCATTACAAAAGGCGCAAGGACCCTGAATGTTACTAGGCCCATATTTTCTATTTTCTTACACTGTTTCCTTCCAGGTGTTTTCCCTGACTCCCTGAAACACAGATGAGCTGTGTGTTCACTGTATCATTTATCAGTAATCTGCTTAGCTCTCTGTTCAGGGAGGCTACCTGTGGTGAGTGTATATATAGAAGATCTGATCCTCTTACAGGATGACTTCAGCTGGGATTTGGAGATTGACGGCCTGTCAGCTGCAGTGCTCTTTCTGCGCTTGTGGGGGCGTCATGTGTGATTACCGACGTTAACGGTTGGGCTGAACCATCCTTCAGTTTCCATTCAAAAGATGTGTTATGTCTCTCTCTGCTTGTTTGTGTCTGTCTGACTCGTTATTCTGGGAGTCACTGCTTCATAAATGACATTAGGGTTAAGGAAATAATGGGTATTTATTGCACTCTGAGGACTGGCAATTACTATTAAAGACCTTTTTTGCTCAAAAACAATTAAACAACATTTAACAACAGCTCAGTTAACGCCATCATCTGCGTCAAACAGAAAATAAAAGTAAAGTACCCATTGTTTTACTGTGATGCCCACGCTGTGGTGCCCACGCTTTCCAATCTGGGAGTCTGTCTGTCTGTCGCTGTGAGTTGTTTGTTGTAAACTGCTCCAGATAACAGCGTCTGTTTAAATGCCAAAAATGTACAAATATGAAATTCCTGCCTCTCATTCCCGCTCCGTCTTTGTTTCATCATGTTGGGAGACAGTTGAGTGAAAGATGTGACTTCACTTGAATATAACTGACTTTCAAAATCCTGTGAAACTGAAGAATCCACTCATAGGTTGGCTAAAAATACATCTGATGTTGCTTTTATGCTGTACAATACCTTCACAGTATTCAAGCCGTTTTATCATCCTGTTTACTGGACTAGTAGGAACTATGTGTGCTGGAGCTGACATCCCAGCAGATAAAACACCACATACATCACTGTGTTGTGACTTGATAGTTGTTTTATCAGGTGAACATGCATGTGGCTCGGGACAACCTCAAATGTCAGCAGTTTGCTTCGTCAGCTAACCTGATTAGTAATTTAAATGACTGATGAGATCTTTGTCATGAAGTCTGACAGACTTAAACTTAGTCATAATTGTTTAAAGGGACAATTTGCTGCTTTCAGGATGTAAAAGTCATAAGAATGTTGTTTATAATGTACAAACATCAGCTTGATTTCATACCCCTTTGTCTGCAATAATCAAGTGTCAGTGTGATAGTAAGATGATGACCTCAGAACAGTCTGTCTGCACAAACACCTCAGAATCAGCTGTTACTTAGTTATCTTTAGGGACAGATAATGTGTTAAAGAATCAGCAAATATTCTACTTGAGTGAAACAGGAACAGCTCTTAGAGTTGCATTTGCTTACCATAGAGCACCAGATGGGTGGAGTTTACAGCATCAGAACAGTTCGGTTTATATCATATTGTCAATCACATTACAGTACATTGACTGAAGAACTTTATTAACTAGAGAGCTTATCATAATTTCTGCAAACTCTTCTTTTGCTTTTTTTGCTGACTTGGTGGTGAAGTAAATAGAGGGATTTCACCTCACCAGTGTTAATGTACAAACTCCACCCATCTGGTACTTCAAACTACACTAAAAGGCCTTGCAAAAGCAGCTTTCCAGTCCTTTTTGGTTGCTTTCTTTTCTGCATTGGACATATCTAAACCACAATTATCATTTCACAACAAACACAGTTTTAGACAACAAAGTGAAACAAATTAATGAACAAACAAAAGTAATGACCCCAATGGATGTGAACCAATGTCAGTATCTTGTATGCCCTCTGTTAGCATCCATTAGTGCATGCACTTTGACGGCAGTGTGGAAGTGAGAAGAATGTTGATTTTGCTTAGTGGAATTGCATCCCACTTTTCCAGTAGTGCTGTAGGAAGTTCAGCAACTCTTGCCAAGGTCAGGGTCTGCCAGTGTTTGCACCATTCTGCCCAATGCATCTGCAGACATGAAATGGTGCATCTGTGAACACTAACATACCTTGCAACCCTGCCCCTTCCGTCATTCCAGATCGCAGCATGCTGATGACCTCTTCCCTCATGTTTTGTGCAGCCCAATCACCAGAAAAAATGTTGGCCTTTTATGTTTCTGTAAACCACAGATATGTTACATTTGCACATTATAATGTACGTTAAACCTTTACACTTCAACAATGCTGTGGTTAATGTGTGGTTACGTTTGGGTAAAAAACAGTTATAGTTAAGAAAAGATCATGTTTTGGCTTAAAATACCCAGTTTTGGGAGCACATACCCCACTGGCAATGATTCGGTCTATACAAAATGAAATGAAATAAAAAAGTGAAGGAGAAAAAAAAAAAAAAAGTGACCTCTCAGCTCATCCCCTCCAACTGTCATTTTCAAGTGGCCATTAAGCTCTAAAACTCTGTGTTCAACAGTGTGCCCGCAAGAAAACAGCGATGGGTTGCTAATAAACACCCATTTTTGGAGGACAAAAAAGTCACTGGAAAAAGAGCCATGAGTCATGGAATCATACCCGGTTTTGTTGTTTGTTGGTCTCAAACAGTGGTCTGCAGTGGTCCTGATGACAAAGTCAACTCACTCATTTTCTTCTGGTTTCTGGGCTGTTTTTTATGCAAAGCATGACATGGTGACTCCACTGCTCAAAAACTAGAAAAACTCAAATAAAGTTTGACAGGAGTGGCCAGTCACAGAACTCATGGGCTAAGGGTGATTGATGTTGTGTGTAACATGATTTTATTTACTGTACTGAAAATTTTTGTTCTATTTGGACAATATGTAAGGATGATTGTGAATAGATCATTGTAGATGTATTAAGTAGTCTGAATATGTTTTACATCACATTTCAGATTGTTGCGTTTTTACGTAGTTGCTATTGGCGTTAGTGCATCTTCACAGTACCTCCCATGTCATCAGAAGATCCAGAGAACAAATTATTGCTTGCTGCTTGAGACACAGAAATCTAAGTTTACTAACCACAAGAGACTCGGATAGAAAAAAAGACTCATCAGTGTTCAGTGTGTCCTTCAGCTGCAGAGGTTCTGATGAATAGATCAGCAATCCGAGGTTGAGATGAACAAACTGACATCACTGTGTTGGTATGTATCTGCTCAACATGTGACAGAGGCCTTTGTGGTAGCTGCATGCTTGTGGTGCCTCTGTCTTTCTGTGTGTGTGTGTGTGTGTGTGTGCGTGTGTGTGTGCATACATGAATGTATGAGTGTGTTCCCATATGTCTGTGCTGCTGTGCTGAACCTCACACAATTCAGTATTTGTATCTGCCTGTGTGACTGCATGTGTGGGTGTCCGTGTCCTCATCTCATATACAGTGAATACACACACATCAGGATTTTCCAATCAAACCAACATTTACGTGTAATTTCACACCAAAAAAAAAAAAAGTATTTAAATGTAATTGTTACAATCACAGAATTAAACCCATGACGTAACTCTGCACGAGTTCAGCTTTGGTAAACATGCAAAGTCGTGCCACTGATCAATAGTAGACTGTCTTAACAGTGAGTACCTCTGAGGGCACGGACACATTGTGAAGTCCAAAGTGGTGGAAGCTTTTGTTTAAGCTGATGATGTTTCATGCAGTCGTTCTCTGGTAATATAAAAGCTGTGTGATGTGGCTCCCTGCATTTTTAATGGTGTGCTTTGATTTTAAGTTGGATTCAAGTTCAGGTTTTTTTATTGTCTCACTTATTGTGAAGCAGTCATTGGCAATGAAATTCTTAGTTGTCTGGCCCCCTCCAACAGTGCTCATAAAAGTATAAAAAATAAGAATAAAATGTAACTAAAAAACCTGTTAAGTTAAAATCTTTTTTTAATCTCAGACATAAATGGTGCAGCAGGAGAACGGCTTGCAAATGGTATTAAAAAAAAAATATATACATATATATATATATATATATATATGTATACAGTGAACAGTATGTAGGTGAGGCGCAGCTGATATGTGTGGGTATAAACAGGTGGTAATAAATATAAATCCTGACATGTAAATAGGTTTAAAGCAGTAAGAAGTCAGATGGTGTATTTTTTATCAATTAAAATCAGTGTATGAAGATGACATTTAAAGTAGCTTTAATCAATAATTTTATAATAACACTGGATCGCATAGTGCCCCTGCCGCTTGTCTACAGCTGACTGTACAAAAGAGTAGTGTGAAAGTAAAGAGCGATCACTCTGCAGCAAAATCTGGGGACCAAAACATCCCCAGAAGTACACTGCACAGCACACTGACCAGCGAAAAAAACAAAGAAACTACTGATTATACTAAGTAAGATTTTTTTTTTCTTTAACCATTGAGTTCTTTAATAGAAATGGTTTGTGTTATTGTTAACCAGCACACAGTAAATCTTTTGTTCTTTCTTGTGTTGTTATTATGATAACTGGCTAACTAGTGTCTTGAGCCTGTCCCATCGGTCTTCCAGTATCCTTTGTTATGACAAATACAGACCACAGCCCTCTGCTGGTATGGAGAGTTATTTCCTCTCATGTAGGAGTGTACATGCTAGTCAGGCATTGACTGTATTGTGTTCAAGTGCAACTTTTTGGCAGAGACACAGGCGACATGAGGCGATGCAACAGTTGACTTCGTCAACACCAGTACTTTGTTGTTGGTTTGGTGTGTCTTGGCCTTAAGGTAGATGGAACAACATCATCATTCATTAGGAGTCTTGGTGTTTGTGTCTACCTGATGAATGCCAGTCTAATATTCACTATCTTTTAGCTCTATTTTTGGTCTCCACCAGCTCCTGAGGGAAATACTTGTCTCTTTAGCTGGTAAATGCTCCACTATGTTCACCAGCGAGGTGCAAACCTTGTCCATCTACTGTTTGCTACTGAGCAGGTCATGTACAGTGGGTTTCGGTGACTTTTTGGCTGAAGATGACCCTGATAAGAGTTTGGTGTTTTTTATGGAAAGCTTATTTTACGCCAGACCTCCACTAGATGATGGGATGGCCATGATGTATGTTCAAGATAAGTTTTTGGAATCTGTAGGGTTCTTATGGAGCCTCATCACCGCGCCGCTTTCAGAGGGTCAGTGAACCAAAAAAAACACCAGCGTCAAGTTGAACATTACAGCTTGGTCAGGTGAAATGTCCTGAGTGTGGACAAAACCTGGTTATCTGGATTAGTGTGGACACGAGCTGACAGACAAATGCTGAAGCACATGTGGTCAGTTATGTTCTTTTGTGTGTGTGTGTGTGTGTGTGTGTGTGTGTGTGTGATGTCTGGACAACAGTGTTTATCCCTCCACTGTGTCATGCTAAAAGTCTGGGATTGCCAAGTCTGCAGTTCCCATGTGGACTCGGCACACACACACCCTGCTTCCTGTCCCTGTTGAAAGAATTCCAGCCATCGCTGCTCTCATCCTGGGAAGACTCCTCCTTTCCTTTCCTTCCCTGTCCTTTTCCTCCTCCCTCCTTTACTTTATTTCTGTTTGCACTGAGGTTACTGTAGTTCAGGTCTGTGTGATGATACTCATGGCTTGGTGGTCACTGTCCTCGCTCTCATCAAAACAAATTCTTTCCATATCTTTTCCCTTGTTTTCCTCTTCATGCTCCATATTGGTCAGAGTGGGACGAGCCCATTTCTCCTCCATGATGGATCACTTCACTAACAAACTAAACAATGCTGTGCTTTCCTGTCAAAGGCAAAAGGAACATGATATTCTCAGTCAGGACACAGTCAGTCTGTCTGCTGTTCCTCTTACTTTTTCCTTTGTATAACGACAATTGACCATGAAGTGAAAGTTAGAATGCCCTCCCCCTTTCAAACTGGTGAAACCTGCTTAAAGTGTGTTGTTTATTTTCTGAAACATCTGCATGACACATTCTCTCCCTATTTCTACTGCTGCTGTTGCACAACTCGGTTTTGACGGATCAGATATAATAAATCTTGCATAACTTGTTTTTATTCTGATGTTGTTCTTTGCTTTGATGAAGTCAGTTTATTAAACATCTGGTGAGTGTAATTTGAAAGTTTTTATTAGATTGTGACGTGGGTGTTCATGCTGTTTTGTTAATGTTTATTTACACAGCAGCAGCCAATAGAGTGTGCTCAGTACAACGCTAACAACTTGAGAGTGATGGGAAGAATGTTTCTGAGCAATGAAACAACAAGTAAGGATAAAGCAGAAATACAGATGAGAATACGTAAACTCAAGAACATAATTCCCCCATTCTGAAATGAGCCATTCTGCATCTTGAGTATTTTTACTTTTAGTATTTTAGAGTATATTTTATTTTTTATATTATACTAATACTATTGTACTTTTGCTTTTAAGGAGCAGTGTGTTGGATGTAGTGGCATCTAGCGGTGCAGATTGCAGAATGCAACCGGCTGAAACTTCTCTTATGTGCCAAGCGTGAACTCCCAGTTAGAATTCCTTTAGTGTACATTGTTCAGGAGGTTCTTACCAGGAAACAAAATACTGTGGTAGACACTTAAAGTAAAATTCTGAATGCAGGACTTTTACTTGAGTATTTTTACACTGTGGTATTAGTACTTATACTTACCCATCTCAAACTGAAAATGATTTCATTCACTGGAGAACTCAGTTTAGTTAAATTCAGGGGAACAATTTCAAATGACGTCGATACACAACTTGTGGTGGTCAGTCTGTCTGTCCCCATCATCCTCTGTTCCCAGAGACTCTCAACATCAACATCTTAACTTCCTGTTGTGGAGTGGACTTAACCAATCCACAAATTTGGCATTTGTCCAAACACACACTCACTTAAACAGACACACACACACAAACTCTTCTGCACTGAAGTGAACATCGGCACAGGATGTTGTAGTCACCTCTCGTGGGTGTTGTTTAAGAATGGAGATGCACACTCCTATTCTCAATGTCACACACGCACACGCGCATGCATGCACACACACATACACACACACACACACACACACGCACACACACACACACACACACACACAGACACACACACACACACACACATACGCACTCATAAACACTGTCCACTCCTCAGTCCTTGTTTTATCGAGATAAACAATGGTGAGTTTTAAGCCTTCCATCTGCCAAGTTCCCATTGTTGCCTAAAAACTTTTTACTTTTGCAAATACTCTCACACACACACACACACACACACACACACACACACAAATACACCTTATCCCTATTGGATGCTTTCCAGCATTAACGAGGCATGAGTTGGATGTTTGTCTTGCAGTTTAGCCATTAAGGTTCCCAGGTTTACTCTATCTGTCAATCTCACACACATAAACATACAGTATGCTTGTACTGTAAACTGCAGCCCCTTCCCCCTAACATTAACATGAAGCTAACTGACCTGGAACCAAGTCTTCAAGGAAAAGTTTTTTTGGGAAATGTACCAGTGGTAGAAAGTAGCTAAGTTTAAAGGCATTTGTACTTTCCTTGAGTATTTTCAAAGAATGAGTTTATAACATTAACATAAAGTGTATAACATTGTTACAGTAATTCCCAACTTAACCAGCTGCAAAATTAAAGTGATGAACAAATTAATGTATCAATATTTATAATCCAATTATATAATATAATTTATTCTAAAATGGCCGCTCTGAATAATGAATACTTTACTTTTGGTGCCTTGTATATTTTGATCATGGATGTATCAAAGAATTGGATGTGGTAGCACCTCTCAGCCTTGCTTCCAATTTTTCACAGTGGGACTTCTATCTTTGTGGCAAAAGAAAATTCCCTGCAGCCCAAAAAGCATTTTCCCCCAAGGCCACGATTATAAAAGAGATGTGTGTAAAACTGTTGACAGGACACCTCATACTGCAAATAGCTCAATTATGACTCGTTCTTTTATGAATTTTTGATCCATTTATATGTTCAATCTGTAAGACTTTCCTGGAGCTGAGACAAGTGATTCATAAATCTGTGACCTCATCACAATGTAAAGTCTCTGAGCAGAGCGGGAACTGACATGTGGAGCCAGCATGAAAAACACTACTGTACGTATTCAGTGGGCTGCGTACCATGGATGTAAACCTGGAAGCTAGGAAACTTAGACACTGTAACATATGACAGAAAATAAGGCAAAGCATTATGGGTCCCCTTTAAAGATTGTCGTAGGTGGATTTTGCATCCTTTGGACAGATCCAGGGCAGCTGTTTCCCCATTTTCATTCTATATGCTGAGCTAAATTAGCTGACAGCTGGTGGTAGTTTCATATACAGACATGAGACTGATATTAATCTTCTCAACTACATAACTCTCTGCTAGAAAGCAGATGTATATTTCCTAAAATGTTGCACCATTCCTGTAATCCTCAGACAGTCACCTGCAGACAAATGTTCTCATTCTCCAAAGCTCATTCTAAAGATTTAAAAACAGATATATATATTTATACACAGTGTCCCTGCTTGATTCAGACTCAGCGATAAGTAGAGAGGTGATCATCCGGCCACGTCCCTTCCTCTCTTTCTCTGCCTTTGTCTATTTCGGTGTGTTTGTTCCAGGCAGGCAGGGGCTCTGACCCTCCGGACGACCCCTGAGCCTTGATAGAGATGAGGAGGGGGGCGAGAGAGGGAGACATGTAGGGAGGCCAGAGGAGAGGAGGGGAGGATTGTGGGAACGGAAAGAGGCATGAGAGACGGGATCAGCCCTGGATGAGGAGGATGAGGAGGGAAGGAGAGGGAATGGGTTAAACATGTTTATAGTGTACATCTATGAGTGTGTATGTCTTAACGTTTGTGTACGTGTTTAAACTTTTGTCTTTCTTCTCTGCAGCTGGAGAAGTGATACTGTGCTGTTTGTGCACATGTGTGTGTTTCTCTGTGTGTTAGTAGCTCTGTATTTTGAGGCTGGAATGACACATTTACGGTGTCCTGTGTTATTTTGCCCCTGGTCCTCTTACATCATTCATTGTTTTGCTTTCCACCACCCGCTCACTCCCCAGAAAAACACACAGCTACACTGCATTCACAGTCCCAGCCCAGTGGCATAAAAGCCTCTTTTACTTTTCCTCACGGGTCAAAATTGAAAGCTGTGAAAGCTGAGATGGTTGGCTAATCTTAAACATGTCAGGATAGTTAAAGAAAAAAGATTCTTTCATTGCAGGAAGGTGGCATAAATAGAAATTTTTTTTGAGGTGATAAAAATACTTCCACTGTATTTACAATCTTCAGCAGTCTACAATCTTGTAATGACAATTTGCCTTAAGATCATTTCCAGAAAACAATTGGTTCATGTTGCTAACTTCTTAAAGTTCTTTTCCCACAGCTGACTATAAATAATCTTGAAATATCTGTGATGACTTTTGCACCCTGAACTGCTCAAGGCTGTGCAGCAATTTTGGCAAAGTAACCAAAGTAGAAATTACAAGTCATTTGACACTGTTAAAAAAAACAGTATCACTTCTTGCCAAACACATCCACTAAAAAAGAAACAGCCCATTCACCATACGAAAATGTTGGTATTTCACATTTCTGCAAACCACAAAGACATTACTTTTGTACACTGTATACATATCATGTTATTGTTTCTAAAGTGATGTAGTATATGAGCTGACTTTGTCATCGGGAGGTGGAGTGAATGGTGTGACACCTGCCAAGCTGCAGACCACTGTTTGAGACCAGTTGCGATATAGCAAGTTTTCACTGTTTTTTCAGCAATTTTTAGGCACCAAACGTGGGTGTTTTAAGCCAAAACATGATGTTTTCCTAACTATAATTAACTGTTTTTTGTGCATACATCTAACCATGTGTTAACCACAGTGTTGAAAAATGAGCAGTAAAAGAGTGCAATTTGGAATGCAGTAGATCTTGACGTTATCACTTAACGTTACCTTGGAGATAAAACAAAAAGCTATTTGCTGAGTTGGCCAGAGATGGAGGTCAACCCAGAGAGCTCTGCTGCTGTTACTTTGCAGTGTATGTAGTTTTAACTTTTAAGTTATCCTGCAAACATTGTAGATTCTAACATATTATATTCACAACAGTGACATGTACTTTTCTGTTGTTGTTATTTTCGTAGTTGTATCCTTTTGCTGTTGGTTATCTTAATGATTATTTTGTTCTCTTCAGAATTAATAAAATAGTATAATAGATATAATAGTATTATCTATTTGACTGTCATCAGTCATTTGAATGCGTTGCCATCCATTATTGCTTCTTCTGATAGCGTTCAACTAGCTGTCAAGCTGTCATCTGTCTGTGGCTCTCTCAATGTGACATATCTTCCGCTGTGCAGAGGATAGTGGGTCATAGCAGCCAGAAAAGCAAGCTGGCTTGCATACTGCAACTGGATGTAGTGGGAAATCCTGGTATTTTTGGCATACTGCATTTTACCTACTATGCACTGCGATATACTTAATATTTTTCTGACACACTAAACAGTATAGCAGTATGGGAATTGGAATGCACAGACTGTGTTGCTCTAAAGCAGGAAAACAGCTGGAAACCACTTCCTCTCTGAGGTCATTTCTTTGATCAGTGGGCCTCTTTTCTCTATTTTCTCCTCTCCCTCTCTGTTTGTTGTTACGTGTGTATCTCTGTGCCCAAACACAAGCTGTAAACAAGAGAAAAAAAACAAATTTTTTTCCTCCTTTTCCTGTTCTCCCCTCATCCCCCATTCTGCTTTTTCTTTTTCTCTTTTACTCTGTCTTCCCTCAGCCTATCACCCCTGAGGCTCTGCAGTTTGCTTCAATCACAGCAAACTAAATGGAAACATCTGAAGGCTCATTTACTCACAGATTCCCAGAATTCCAGGCTGTGAGGTCACTCAGTGTCTCAGTTGTGCGTCGCTCGTGACTTTCACTGCTCGTAAATGGAAATACAACCCCACTCTCCCCAGAAACCACAGTGGGCTGGATGTTAGGGTGATGTAGTTTAGTACTGTTGAAACCAAAGCATTTCTAAGGTGATTTTATAGGCAGATTTATTTCAACGATGTTAGGGTTTATCTCAAAGTACTTTAGGACACTAATCCAGATAAAGAAAGACATAATGACACACAGGATAACAAGACAACAGAAACAAATGAGGGGGTGGACCATCATCATAAACTCTGAAGCACACAGTATATCATCATTCTTTTAATCCCTTTATTGCACCCCAATATATATTAGGCTAGTAACTTTGTAAATTCTTGAGAACTGCCTAAAAAAAAATTGAATCTCTTCAGTGGGTCCATCATTGCAACCATGTTTTGTCTGGACTAACACTGTTATAGTTCAAAGAACTTTATTTTGGTTTGTGGTCAAGATCCAGATGTTTTAATGCTACTTGAAATATGGGAAAATATATAAAATGCTGTACAGAACATCTGGACTGTTGTTATGTAAAACGTGACATCTTAAAGGGATAGTTAGGATCATTAGAAGTAGGGTTGTATGAGGTACTTATAAATAGTCAGTGTGTTACCTACAGTTGATGTCAGTTCACACAGCCCCAGTTTGGAGAAGCAGGCTGGAGTCCAATAAGGATGTTAAGAGATGTACTGCTGTGGATGGAAAGCTGTTATAGTGCTCATTTCAAAACCAGACTCCATTGAGAAAAACAGTGATTTATCATCGCTGAACACAGGAGCTGCTGGTCTACCAATGCTTTGATCAGTTTGTTAGTTTGGTGTTTAGAAGTGTTATGCTGCATTCACATGGAATCAGGGAGATGGCAGACTGCAAACTGGATATAATGTTAGTGGATGAAAGCTGGACGGTAAAATTAGATGGGGCTGGCAGAGAATACCGGCAATGGTAACGTTAGATGGCATTGCCGTTCAGAGTTGAAATATTTGAACTTTCAGCCTTCCTTCATGATGGAATTTACAACTGAATGTGATTTAATTCCTTCACACAAGGAGAAAAAACAAAACTAAGAAATGTGAAATAATTTTATTGAATGTGCTTTATTCCATTCTTTGTAAACAATATGGCATCACCATTGCAACATATGGGAAACTGAAGCTATCGACAGATTCTTATAATGGGTAGTCTAAAGGACAAGTAAAGTGGTAAAATTACTCTCAAAACTGATATAGATTTATTTAGGGTGGCTAAGATATGTTTTGTTGCTGATGCCTCCACAGCAGTACATTGCTTAGTTTCCATGTCAGCACTCCAGCCTGCTTCTCCAAACTGGAGGTATGCCAACAGACATCTACTCTGTGTAATACACTGACTATGGATAAATACCTCATACAACCCCACTTCAAAAAATCTTAACTATCCTTTGAAATTAGAGTGTTGGGAGAAGGATATACAGAATATACACACGAGATGTTGTCATATGCTGTGAAACAGCGTCATACAGTAAATAAACAAACAAGTTGTACAAGTTTTAAGCAGCAGCAGGTCAGTAAACTTTCTGGGAAGGAGACTGGAGGTGATTCAAGAGCGGGATTTTTTCTTAATCTTGACTCTTTCATTGTGAAATCTATGAGGCTACATGTCTCATGAGGGCGACTTAATTCCACCTGGCCGAGTGAGCCTGTTGCATAATAACTTACAATGAGAGAGGACAGATTGGCTCTGGCTGTGGTCCTGCCTGCCAGAGTCGGTTTGCAGGACCAACATGGTGCAGTGTTACAAAGCGTGGACAATCTCTTTCCTTCTTCCTGTAATTCTGTTCCTTCGATAGACGAACTGAAAGAACTATCCTCCACCTTTCCTTTTATTCTTTTCTTTGTTCATATACAACTTGCCCGAGGTTAAACTCTATCACAGAACCCTCAACCCCCCATGTTGTCTCTCAGAGCTGGACAAACGCCAACCTCTCAGGGGGTCCTAGCATGGGGAGACACCTAGGGGGGCTGGAGCCTCGCCGTGGGGCCTGGAAAGAGAGAGAGATCCTCATGTGGACCCACCCCATACTGCACTGATTACATCTTGATTTACTTAGGTGATGTCATATCTGTGTGTGCGTCAGGCTCTGCTGTGTGATATAACCACATCTATCAGAGACTCAGTAGAATTAGCTGCTTATCTGGTTTACACATTCCAGTTGGCTTCAAACACTCATAGAGTGAGAGTGTTACCGTGAGCAAGAGAGATAACAAGTCTGTGTTCTCTTTTTATTTGTCTTGTTTTAAGAAAGTCTGCTGAAGAAACCAAAAACCCTTGAGAGGTCAAAACTCCAACAACACTTGTAGAAAGAACAACTTCATTGTGAGACAAACATGCACATACAGCACAACTGTTGTGAGAGAAGTACTCAGTTCCTTTACTTGAGTAAAAGTACTGAAAAAATACTCCACTAATTCAAAACCTTACTTAAAGGACCAGTGTGTAGCATTTAAGGCGATATATTGTAAAAAAAAATGGACCATATAATAATACATATGTTTTATTTAGTGTATAATCACCTGAAAATAATAATTGTTGTGTTTTCATTACCTTAGAATGAGCCATTTATACCTACACGTTTTTCGCGTTGGCCACCGTAGGTCGCAGCCCTGTAATGAGTTGAAGAGCATCAGAAAAACACTGATTTTAAAACTGCAGGTTTAAATCACATCCGTTTGTTTTGGAGAGGAAGAGACCTTTGTGGATATTTTGGCCTTTTAACATCTGGATCTTAAGAAAAAAAGGTGAGCACACATTAGCAGCTGCTAGGGTAGAGGGTAGGGTATGGTAGGTAGTGCCCGTGTCCAATATGCCAAACAGTGTTGGAAAAACATTGATTTGTATAATGAAAGTGCTTTATTCTGTGTTTTTACTGGTTCCAGTCACCTGGTCCATTTGTTTTGGAGAGGAAGAGACCTGTGCCAATGATTCAGCTCCTGGTAAACGGAAGGAGGAACCTCCTGAACAATGAACATCGAAGGAGTTCTAACTGGGAGTTCACATTGGGCAGAAGCTTCAGCATGTTGCAATCTGCAATCCTCACCACCAGATGCCACTAAATTAGACACACTGCTCATTTAAGTAAAAGTATTAATTGTGCAGTAAATAGTTCCCTGTCAGTGTTTTCCTACTCTATATGATGTTTTTGGATTAATATTACTGTTGCATTAATGTGTATGTTGCATTTTACTGCTGCAGATGTTTAACGTTATGCTCATTTAACTCTTTTATACACTGTTTGGTAGTTTGATTTACAGCAATGCATCATATTCTGTAAGATCGCTATATGTTTGTTACATGACTGTCCTGTGAGAACCACATATCTCTGAAAAGTCAGCTTTTCATGGTGTCAGAAAACAGTCCTGTTTTCAGCTTTGTGACGATGGAGTTGAATGGAAATAATACTACCTAAGTACCTTATGAAGGCCACAAGCCGAAACACGTTGGTCTGACAATAAACTTGTCATATTACAAGTATTGCTGCAGTTTTACCCTTTTAGACTTTTTTCCTTCTACATGCACTTTAGTGGTGGGTGAAGTGATGCCAGAAACCCCAACTCCAAAACCCCACACCCCAAAAGTAACATGTTGCAGTTTTATTGTGTGATGCTGCTTCAGCAGAAAAGACGCCCACCTTTCTTTGGAGACAAGCAAAAACACACACCAGTGGATGAGTGAAGAGGGAATGGGTTTAATTTGCCTTGCAGGCATCCCACAGGAGCTGTAAACAAGATGTGTCTGCAGTCTGACCTACCAACAGCAAACGTCTGCATTCTCCATTGGTTAAATCCTCATTACCTCGCTGTTATTGAGCTCACAGCCAACCCTTTTGGGGCCACCAGAATGAGTCTCCAAACTTAATGCACCAGCAGGTCTCCACTGAGCCAGCAGTAAAAATTTGAAGGCCCATTTAAATGTCTAATTATTCCCAACATTGCACAGACTTTATAACTCTGTGGAGAAAACAAGCTAAATGTTGTGTTTGGCTGATCCAGATACTGCTGCTGTGGAGGTTACAAGGTTCATTTATCTATTTGTCATTTTACAGTGTAGGGCTGCAAAATGAAATTAATGTGTAGTCCCTTCAACCGCACACACATAGAACATGTTTACAAATATATAAAAGGACAGTTCGCCCCTGATTCGAAAATACTTTTTTCCCCCCTTTCACCATTAGTGCTACTTATCAGTCTAGGTTTGATGTGAGTTGCCGAGTGCTGGAGATATCGGCCATAGAGATGTCTGCCTTCTCTCATATATAATGGAACAAAATAGCACTGGACTTGTGGTGCTCAAGGTGCCAAAAAATAAATTTGAAAAACTTCACAGCAATGTCTCTTTCCAGAAATCATGACACAGTTACTCAAGGTAATCCACAGACCTTGTGAGCAGTTTCTGTTTTCTTTTTACTGAACTACATCCACCAACCATATCACCCCACAGAAGAAAGTGTACAAAGCTGACTTTTCTAAAGCAGCCTGACAATTAATCATCTGAATAAAAGTCAACTGAGTGCACAAGCCTGCTGCGAGAGCTGTGACAGCTCCTGTTTTTTAAATCAGGTTTGTTTGGCTGTTGGACTGTGGTTTCTGCTCGCCCGCTGCTAATCAAATTAAAGAACA
The DNA here is from genome assembly GCF_006386435.1 of Epinephelus moara. Classification (NCBI taxonomy): domain Eukaryota; kingdom Metazoa; phylum Chordata; class Actinopteri; order Perciformes; family Serranidae; genus Epinephelus; species Epinephelus moara. The sequence continues at coordinate 34,280,112 of NC_065507.1, read as the reverse complement.
GCGTCTTCATCATCTCTACACCGTCTGTCACAGCGAGAGGTCAACAGTAAGACAGCTCTCTGATTGGCTGGATGACAGGTGGACAGGTGGTCAGAAAACCATGACTTATCAGTTTCACTTGCAGAGCAGTTAAGAAAAACAGGTCATACAGCAGCAGCAATGGGCGTAATGTGACTTCAACAATGACATTTTTAAAGTCAATCTGGCTGTCATAAATATAAACAGGTTAACTCTGTAGTAAATAAATCATAGGCTTTCCTAAAAGAGAGAACTTCATGAGACTCATTCCAGCGGCCCTTGCCTTGGCTTCATTCTGATTACTATTTCACCTTTGACCTTTCATGGCTTCACACACCTGTTGATCAAAGAGCTACTCCATCACCAGTCTGTCAGCAGTTTGACATGTTTTGATCAATAACATTACCTCATCCCTCCTGACTTTCTTTATCAGAGCAGTTCTGTTGGTGAATTAGCACAAATTGATTTTAAGAGTCCTTTAATGGGTTATTTGTCATCACCTCTACTGTGTGAAATCAGTGAGTGTCACCACAAGTCACACCGGAAGCTATGGATTTCTTCCTTTCAAAATAAATCAACACACATCTTGTTCATATTTGGAAGTTCATACATGTGCTTTTTTTTTCAGTTAAGACAAATGATGGCAGAAGTATTTAAATATTTTACTTAAGTAAATGTAGCAATAATACATTGTGAAACTACTCTGTTGCAAGTAAGAGCCCTGCATTCAAAACATTACTTAGGAAAAGTGCAAGTATTAGCATCAAAATATAGTACTAAAAGTACCCACTATACAGAATGACCCAATTTAATCTATATTATTGTATTATAATCATTGATGTATCCATGTGTTCATCACCTTAAAGTTGCAGATGGTAAAGGTAGAACTTGATTTAATTACTTTTTACTGCTGGGTAACGTAATCTTTAAAAATATATATCGTAATTAATTAGTTGATTATATTTTGTAAAAAATAATCCAAATATACAAAGTAACTAAAGTTATTAAATATGTAGTGGAGTAAAAAATAGCTGTTTACCTGCAAAATGCTGTGGAGTACAACGGAGAAAGTTGAAAATGTAATTCCCGAGTAAAGAACAATTATCTCAAAATGGTACTTATGTCTTGTATTTGTTCAAAGTTCTTTATTGTCAAATGAACAACATTCACACAAACAGTCACTTGGGTCACAGGCTCCAGCCAACAATACAATTTAAGTAAATTAAAAAAAAGGTAATAATGATATAAAATATGATAAAATATGAAGTAAGTGATATAAATCAGTAAAAACAAGAATACAGAGAATGTAACAGGAAAGTGCTGTGGTAAAATGTGCTTAGCAAGACTGTACATTAATATGTATTTACAGAGGTGCATATAGTTTGGTTTAAAGAACCAAAAAGGTGTCCCTCAGCCTGGTGGTCTGGATCGGAGACTGCGGTACCGTCTGCCTTACAGCAGCAGGCAGAACAGTTTGTGACAGGGGTGATGTGAGTCTTTGATTATCCTTATGGCTTTCTTCCAACACTGCTGGGTGTAGAGGTCATCTATGGATGGCAGCACTGTCCTGGTAATGTGCTGTGCAGTTTTCACCACCCTCTGTGATGTTTTACAGTTGTGGACAGTGTAACTGCCATACCAGGCGGTGATGCAGTGTAGGATTAAGAGGCATCTAACAGTGAGGTTACAAACCTGAAACTTCTCCAGTGTGCAGAGTGTGTAGCTAGGGTGGCCGATGTGAAAACACAAAATGCCCTATCTAGAGCCTGTGTTTAATTTGTCAATTCTGGGTTACTGTAGAAACAACATGGCAGACTTTTTGGATGTGAACCCACTCTGTAGATATAAACAGCTCATTCTAAGGTAACCAAAACACATATATTCTTAGTTTCAGGTGATTATACACTAAAGAAAACATAGTTGGAAATATTATATGCTATTTCTGGCAAGAAGTACACCTAAATCCTACAAACTGGACCTTTAATGTAATTATAAAAGGTGACCTAAAGGCTATAAGATACTCTCTCTGGTTTCTCATGATGTGGAAGATTCTCACGTTTACACTAAAGGTGATCACATAGTCTTAGTCATAATATTTCAAGTATAACCCCCCCCCCCCCCCCCCCAAAAAAAACAAAGCAGAGAGAAAAGCAGCGATTGTGAGGTTCTCAGATGAAAATCTTATTTTGAAATTCCTCACCGGATGTTGTTTGTGCTCACTCCAGCTGCTCTGACGTCGCGCCTTGTGTTGTGTGAGGAGCGGATCTTTACTTTCTCCGTCCAGAGTGCTCCAGAGACACTAATACCCCGCCAGTAAGAGGTTTACCTGCCCTGAAGCTGAGGTCTGTGTCGGAGGATTGTACGAATAAACTCCACTGATTTTATTTCCACACGAAAAACGGAGCGACATTTCATCCTGGGGGTAAATACCAGTTTATTTGGGGGGGGTTTGTGTTACTTTTTTCACGGGTTTAAACGTGGTCAGAGGTCGGTCTGTGGCCGCTGCCTTTACCTGTTGAATAGACTCACTGTTTTCTATTATGTGAATGACAAAAAGAGGAAAAACTGACCAGTGTAACATTTTATTTGTTAACATAATAGCCTCGGCTTCACCGCGCGTGACACTCCCTTTGGGTTCATGTGCGCAGTTTCTCGTGGATTTATTATGGAGAAAAAAACCTAAATATGCACATTTATTTCACTTTACTCCACTTTTTAGACATCCGTTGAAGCCTGACGTAACATGGACGTTTTTTAGTATGTTTTCTGCCGTTATATATTTGTCATACATCAGTAACAGTGTAGTTCAGTCTAACAATCCAGGTTATGATTATCTAATTTCTAAAAAGTAGGAATTACAGAAGCAGGTAGAGCTGCTGTTCCCGTGGGAAATCAGTGATGAGGAGGAAATATTACACAATTTTAAAACGCACCCAGTGACTCAGCCTACCTGCAGTGCTCCAGGAATAAACTCCTCACTGTTGCCAAAGACAGGAGGTCACCGCAGTCGGCAGGCAGCCAAAGTCCCGCTGCTATCTGACACAATGTTAAGTGCTCTGCTGCACACTTGGACCTTTAGGTTTGATTGTATTCAAGAACAGTTCCTAGTCAAGCAACGTGGTGAACACGTAGGGTGAATAGAGGTTTTTGAGGGTCAATATTGAGCGTTTCATCCTCAGCATTCATTTATATTAGCCTGATTGGAAATAGCGGTGCTCTATCTGTGACTGGATTAGACTAGAATGAAACAGATTTGTTCCACTTGTACCAATCAGTCAGCCGGAGAGAGTCTTCAGGAGGACAGGGATGATCTCAGAGGCTGCAGTTACATAACGGGGGGGAAGAGAGAGAGAGGGAGGGAGTTTACTGGAGTTTATCCTTGAACTATCATTTTACACGTTTTGTTTTGTTTTTGATTTCTGGTTGATTTACATTATAATGAAGAAAAGGGGAGAGGTGTTTAAGTTTTTTTCACCGCCCTTAGAGTGGTCAATCACAACTTCAGATGACTCAGTGAGTATACACTGCGTCACTGGGGTTTTACATGAGTATTAACTTATTCACAGTTTTACTGATAGTTAACAGTGTGATGTTCTATGGGACGGAAATGAGACCTTTCTTTAAAAACTCACAGGCATATGGTATAATACAGTGTTGATCAACTAGATGACAGACGAAATCAGCTTTACTTTTTATGGTAAAAACAAACGGATTAGCAGACAACCAAAAGGCCTTTTTTTGGTCAGCAATCGCCCGCTGTGCGCAATTACGCATGACGCAAGAGACTGCGGAGGATAACAACAATGAAAGGAGCGGCGTGCTTCGTACGTGTGTGTTTGTCCTAGAAGATGACAGGGCTCACTAGTAGCCTAGTGGTTCACTGTTTGTCCGTCCTGCTGTAGGGGACACAGGCAGCAAATGGAGCCTGAGAGCAGAAACAGATGTCAGATCAGCCTCCTCTGTGGCTGATTGCATCATCAGCTGCGTCCCAGAAAAAAGGTGAAGCATGGAGGAAAGAAACACCAACTAGCTTTCTGAACTAATTTCAAACAGTATTTAAGGAATGGTCACCTAAAGAAGAAATGTGTTGGGTTTTATAGAAAGTGAGGACATATTTTTTTGGCTTCTCAATTCTTCAAAGGGCAGGGATTGACAGACAGATTAGACCTGCCTGGGAACCGTAATGGCTGAACTGTAGGACAAACAAACATTCCTCTCTGCACTGATGCTTGAAAGCTCAGAATGAGGCTATGTATGTACACATGGTTTGTGTGTGTAAGTATCTGACTGCATGTATTCAAAGGTCCAGTGTGTAGGATTTAGGGGGATCTATTTGCAGAAATGTAATATGATAAGTATGTTTTCTTTAGTGTATAATCACCTGAAAATAAGAATTGTTGTGTTTTCGTTACCGTAGCAGTTAAGTTTATATCTACAGAGGGAGCGGGTCTATGTTTATGGAGATTGGCATGTTGCACTGCCATGTTTCTATAGTGGCCCAGAACGGACAAACCAAACACTAGCTCTAGATAGGCCCATTTGCTTTTTCACATCTGCCACTGTAGTTAGCAGCCTGTCAGCAACAAGCTGAACTTTGTTGGGAAAACACTGTTTTGTATTGTGACACTGCTTTATTCAGCGTTTTTACCAGTCTGTTTATTTTTGAGAGGAAGAGAACTTTGCAATTAATTCGGCTCCCAGTAAAAACCTGTACAATGAACACTGAAGGAATCCTAACCTGGAGAATTTTCAGCTGGTTGCAATCTGGAATCCTCATCGCTAGATGCCACTGTATACCCCCAAATCTTACACACTTCAGCTCTAGTTCTTACGGTACAACAAAAGGGACTCCCTTTCCACTTCTCCCAAATCACACAGCTCATACAATTTCTTTTCGTTTTGAATATTTTCGAATCTGCCAACATCAGTGGCTGCAAGACAGACACCATTTCAACATGTTTGGTTTCTTGTTAAGTGAGATGTAACATATGATTCAGTGCCAGACTTTTTCGTCATACTGCATGTGGCCTAAGTAGTTTCATGATGACAGTATGCAGTTTCAACAGACAGATTTATGACGCAATTTTCCTTATTTGGATGAACTATTCCTTTAAATGAACAGCTGAAGGGCAGGTCACCCTCTGAGTCAAACAGAGTAATTCCCCTTGGGGAAATATTTTCAAAATACAACAGAAACAGTCTCTTCAACAGCTCAGAAGGACTTGCTTCACTCCTTTGAACCAGTTCTGACTGGTTTAGTTCTTCACTGGTATTATTTTTATGTGTATTTGCACTGTTGTGGTTTTGTCGTCTGGTTGTTTTGGTGGCCTTTAATGGAGCTGACAGTGCATATCCTCCCGCTGACAAGTTAATGCTTAAATTAGACTAAACTGTTTAAGATCTCATCTCTAATATATCTGTGGCAATAAAAGCATTAGAGTGAGAACTAATCTGCCCTCAGCACAGTTTTTAATTGACTATCTGTGATGTTCTGTGAGACGTAACTCAGATTGGATTCCTTTAACCCCTGTATGTGTGTGTGTGTGTGTGTGTGTGTGTGTGTGTGTGTGTGTGTGTGTGTGTGTATTTAATGGATCCCACCAGACACAAAGAAGGAAGTCACACCCTCCTTCTTGCCTTCAGCTTTTCCACATTGATCCCATAATTAACCCAACCATCTATAGTCTTCACCAAACAGCTTTTTACCTAAACTTGACCATGTAAAGTTTCCCTAACCCAAACATTCACATTTAAATACTGTGTCTTGTGGGAAAAACATTAGTACTGTATTATTCAGAAAACATTGTATTTTTTACTTCACTACATTTATCTGATGGTAATAGTTACTGGTTACTTTGCACATTAAGATTTCACAACTTAAACGTGATTAGTTATGTAATATGCTGCATTGTTTCAGATTACCCACTCATCACAAAAAAAAACAGTTTATGTGAGGGTCATCTTTGTTTTTCCACTTTCCTCTATGAGTAAGATGAATATGAAGACTGCAACATAGACTGTATAAAATAATGGATGTAGCTATTGTCACATCACCCATTGGTTTGTGGTCTACCTTTCTGAAGGCTTGAGTTTGGCATTTGGGCTGTCGCCATCTTGGTCTTTGGAACCAGAAGTGACCATATTTGGATGAAAGGGTGGAGCTGTGGAAGAGCGAGGGGTGGATCTGATTGAGAACCCAAGTACACTATGCACTGTTCTGACTTGTCGATCACAAGGTTGCTGTGCCCTAAGGCATACCCTGCTTTATCATCTATTTTAATCTAAATGGAACCATAATTTACAAAGAGAGTGTCATGTTGTATTGAAGAAGACTTCAAACTAGCGATTGAGACCATGAACTCGTTAGGAAAGTGATTACAGAGGTAATAAGTGACGTGAGAAGTAGGGTCATTTTCTCATTGGTTTCTGTACAATCATTACGTTCTCACACAATAGTTTTTATGATAACCTACAAATTAGCACCCCACAAATGGCTTTATGTAGGCCTACTTAATTCAAAGTTATGTACCTAATGTAAAGTTATGAATGTTAGGTTTAGCTAAGTTAAGTTACTGTTTTTAGGTTTACATACCTCAAAATGACTCAAAGTTCACATGGTTCTGAACACTGTCCTGAGTTATGTGACCCATCAATCACTGCGACCTGTCTCCTAATGAGACTGCTTCCCGTTTTATTCTTTACTCTTGTTAGCGCATTGATCACGTGATCACAACCTTCCCAAATACAGAAGTTATACACAAATTACAGGTTCATGATTACATAGGATATGGGATTATTTTGGTGCATTACTTTTCATAGGAAAATGTACAAACAGCGTATGGGAACAACCTAATACAGTCAGACTTCTTTTTGTAACCAGTTTAGTCGGCTCCTGCTGGCCATTAGAAAGAACTCAGGTTTAAGGCACTTTGGCATCGGCTCCACTTTTTTTTTTAGAACTGGAGATAACTCCTCCTTGGTCTACAGCCATGCAGATGGTGCACTGAGCAAGATGTTAACATCTGCATGCTGACAGTGACAATGCTAACATGCTGATGTTAGAGTTATAATGTTGACCAATATGTAAGCTTGTTAGTGTGCTTACATTTACAAAACTTACTAAACACAAAGTACAGTTGAGGCTGACAGGAATATTACTAATTCTACAGGTATTTGGTCAGAAACCACATATTGAATGAATTGAAATATTGACCAGCTGGTTGCACTTGAGGAAATAGTGGGGACACCACACGGAATAGGAAACACCCTCTGCGAACCACAAATTTTTGCACTAAATTTTATGACAGTCTATCGAGTAGTTGTTGAGACGTACTAGCTGATCTGACGCCTCACTCCCTCCTCTGGAGCCACTCCTGTGGGGACGGTTATTCAGAACTTTGAGTCTCTGTCATTTACAATCATTTGGTTACAGTTAACAGTTTTTCCATAATATTTAAATGAATAGATCTCAAGTAAGCAGATTCTAACCAAATGTTGAGATATAGGAATTAAAATACTGCTGAAACAGTTTTATGTAACCTAGACGTCTAAGAAACTTTGACTTTTCAACCAGATTTAGCTCAGTTCCTAACTAGAAGTGCATAAATGTCTTTTGAAGCAGTAATGTTGTTAATCTAGTATTTATTTTAAACTTTTGTGTCCACAATGAAGCCAGTTTGATTCTGAAGTGTAAATGCTAACATCATAGTAATCACTTCTGTATTAGTCATTCGTTTTCACTCAGTCTTTGGTGAATGTAAACCACATCGTCTGTTATAAACACTGCACTAACCTATAAAGTAATTAAAGTCAACTTTTGGATAATATGAAGATCTAGTTTTGCTGCCATGACAATCAGGATTATTCCAGTCGTGAGCTTTCTGGTCTTTTTATGTAACAGTAATGCTTTTGTCTGTGTAAATTAGACTAATACTCAATTAGTCCCACTTCCACTGAAAGCTTTGCAACATGAACAACTGGACTGAAGTGATTTCAGCATGTGTCCTGAAATCAGTTTTGAGCAACATTTAAAGAAAGCCTGATAGCTAGTTTTGGGAGCATGTCTTTGCGGGGCAGCTAACGTCATTCAGGGGCTACACATGAAATTCTGTTGAGCTCTACATATTGCAAAAGGAAAAGACTCCACCAAAAATGAAGTATTGCTTTGGGTCGCTGTCAGTTTGTGTTGTGTTTGGTTTCCAGAGAGCTCCCTGTGAAGGAGCTGCAAAAAAACGTGGTTATCAACTGCAGCTGATGAGAGTTTGTCCCAGAACACAACCATAGGAAGATTTAGGATTTTCAGATGAGCTGGAAATAATCAAAGCTGGGATCAAATTCATGTTCTTATATGTGTGTGACCATCTTAAAATCAAAGAAAACATACAGTACAAAATAACAACTACTGATTATGATTCAATCTTATTAATCCCAGACTCTCTTTTCATTTTTAACTAACCTTCCTGTACTTTAACAAAATATTCCTGCACTGTGGTATTACTACTTTTACTCTGGATACTTCTTCCACCACTGTACTTTACCACATGTTTATCTGTGTGAAGCTCACAGTAACCTAAATGTGGACCCTGTGTGAACATTCACAGCACCATTTCAGTTGCCTCTGTGATGATGATGCGACAAAGACAAAAATAGTTTGTTGCCGTCATTTGAAAACTCAATTTTCATTGATTTTTATTAAGAAATTGTTTGAATAGTAAGTAAAAAACTGAGCCTTGAAGATCTTTCACAAACCTGAAACTGAGCCGGAAAAACCCACATTGCTGTGATTTTTTTTTAAGATAAAACAGACGTCCAGAGACAAATAGGACAAATACTGTATGTGTCATACTTTTATGGTTTAAGGATCCAAGTTGCAGTCCACACATACCTCACTGCATCTCCTGAGTAAACACTAAGTGGGCCTGTGAGCCTAAAGTCAGGCTGTCACATCATTACACACTCTGTCCTCTTATTCTTCCATTCATTTTATTGAAGAAGATTGCACAAACATATGTGTGTGTGTGAATTTGCTTGTCCCGTAGTCAGTTCTATGGTGTAATATAAAGCCTACGGTTACTGATAATATAAATAGATATATTTCTTTGGCTTACTTCATATAAGAGAAAAAAAATCACATAAATATTTGGGAGCCATAGACATAGACAAAGCTATTGTGCTTAGAGTGCCCAAATGGCCAGAGGTGGCCCTGGAAGGCAGACATTACATTTTTCAAATTTTATGACAAAACCTCTGAACATAAAACAGAGCCCTTCTTTAAAGAGTTAAATACCAAAGGAATATTTCGGATGGTGATGGGCTCACAAGATCACAGAGCCCCTCTGGCAAGACCTGATCGTCATCCCATAATTCACAGTGTTTGTCTCAGGAAAAGAGACTTAAAGATGTTTCACTGACAACAGGCGGGTTGTTGCAGAGGCCAAAAGCTTTTTAAAACCAACAATTTCCATGCTGTAATTTGTGTTTCCACTAACTAAGCTGAGGGGTCCTTTGGGAATGCGTGACCAATTTTCTGCACTGATTCATGGACTGACTCACTGTTAGAGCAGCCTCAAGACCTCAAGTCACACATTTTCACACAATAATGGGGCAGGCGGACCCCTCTTAGCAAACACTCGGGATTCTCGGAGTGTTTTCCATCATATGTCCTCACTGAAAAGGAGATTATAAATCTCCTCCCGCTTTTATTCCTCTCTCCCCCAGCTCCTACCTCCTCCCTTCGCCCCATCTATCTCCCCTTCGTCTTTCCTCCCTCTGTCTTCATGTCTTTCTGACGCTCTTTTCTGTCTTGTTTCTCCTCACAGATCTCCAGTGTTTTGATGTCACATTCCTGAAGTTTTTTGAAGAACCCAGAAAGCTGACCTGACGGCAGACAACAAGGCTTGCCGGAGATCATAAACTTCATCCCTTCATGCCTTCTGTCTGAGGAGGGATAAAGAGTGTGTGTGTTTTGAAGAGGATCTGGTGCTTTCTTGGATATGGCTTTTCTGTGTATGAGAGAAAGACACAGAGAACTGATCTGAGGTCAAGGCCTTCCTCCTCCTCTCCCCCGGAGTCACATGACAGTGTGAGGCACAATCCCCGGGGTTGCTATCGCTACACTGACCGACCTAAATACTTGTATACTCAGTCAGAGAAGCAACACAGACTGGATCTCTCAGTTGGGAGCAGAGGGAGCTAGAAGAGCTTCTTGCTTTACGAGCTGTTCGTTTACATTCAGCTTCATTTCTCCTGCTGGTGTTAATCACCCTGAGAAACTGACTGCAACACAGTGAGTGTACCCAAGGATACTTCTCCTCTCACATAAAGAATTTTCTCTGAATCATCTCACGTCAACCTGCCAGAAGCAAAATGCCGGCAAAGACACCAATGTACTTAAAAACTACAACTCCAAAGAAGGGAAAGAGGCTGAGGCTTCGTGACGTCCTTTCAGGTGATATGATCAGCCCCCCTCTGGGTGACGTACGTCACAGCGCCCACGTGGGGCCCGAGGGGGAGGGTGACATGTTTGGAGACGTTGGTTTCCTGCAGGGTAAGATGGACATGTTGCCGACTCTGAGTCGGATGCAGGACGGGCGGTCTCACAGCGTGGAGAGACGGCTGGACGACAGCTTTGCTGCAAGACAGGACTCACACAACTATGCCTTCAATGGTTACCACTATCAGCACACCGCTGACGGCCTGCTGAAGACCACCATCTCCATGCCTGTGTTCATCGCCCACGAACAGGCTCCACCCAAACCCCCACGCCTCCACCTGGACGACCCCTCCCCATCTTCTTTGCCTTCCCAGCAAAACCACTTCCACCTCCATCGGCAGCCCACGGACACAAGCCACAAACAGGCCAATGGTCACACAGACAGCCACAGCCAGCTCTTTGAGAATGGTGTAGTGGGCCGTTTGGCATCAGAGCCCTGCCGTGACATCTCCCTCTCCCCCGCCATCCGCAGGCTCGTCCCCTCCTCTGGCTCCTTCTCAGAGGTCTCCTCTGAGGACTCCATGTCAGAAACCTGTGGGCCCCTGGACGTTCGCCGGGGCCTCAGCTTGGACTCTGATGCTGGCCTGAGCAACGAGGATCTGAGGAGTGAACGCAGTGATTCGCCTTGCACTGCCTTCCATCCAGCCAGTCTCACAGTCTCATCTGGGGTGTCGCGATCAGACTCTATGGCAGGGTTAGACCTAGATCTGGGCCCATCTATCATGGAGGACGTCCTGAGTATCATGGACCGCTACAAGAGTGAGGACAACCGTTGTGAGCTATGAAGAAAGATAGTTGCGATGTACCGATATTGTTTTTTATACATTGTTTAATAAATCCTTAAAGACTTTGTAAATATTTGAAAGGAGCACAAAGGATGGAGGAATGGAGGACGAAGACTCGACAGCTGAGTTCAAAAGTCACTGAAAGATTTAAGAAAGGTGAGAAGCAGTTGGACAATGGGATGCTGCTCCCTGACATGACAACAGCCAAGGCAACAGGCTGGTCCTGAGGAGCCTTTATCTAAGCTGAACCTCATTAACACATCACCGTGTTATCACAAACACATTCCCCTTTTCGTTGGACAAAATAACAGCTACAACCCACATTGTACTGTCTCTTAATCTGACTTATGAGGAGAATTTCACTGCTTGTCAGTGGTTAAGAATTGCCAGCTGAGTCAGACATAAATGTGTCGAGATGGACTCTGGAAGAAATCAGCAGCTGTGAACAAAATTCAGGAGCAGCAGGACTCACTTATCCACTGTGGAAACCACAGCTGCTGATGTCTTACAACTTCAGAGGTTCAAATTACACATACTCGGTCAGACTGAACTGAACTGCAAACACACGTAGTTTTATCCTGAAGGGCATATTCTTTCCTAATTCATCTTGGCTGCCAGAACATTTTCAGAAGACTCAATATTAATATATTCACCAGTTTACTGTATTGATTCAATGCCAGATGAAATGTGAATAATTCTGATTTTACTGTACTTCTGTAAAAGATGAAGATTTAAGTTAAAGGTCCAGTGTGTAGGATTTAATGGGAAATGGAATATAATATAGTAAGTATGGTTTCTTTAGAGTATAATCACCTGGTAATAAGAATAGTTGTATTTATTTTTTTGGGATGAGCCATTTATATCTACATCTCTGCGGATAATTTGACTCCTGATAAAAACCTCCTGAAGAGGAAACACTGACGGAATCCAGCTGGGAGTCCACGATTGGCACATGGAAAGTTGCAGCTGGTTGCAATTCACAATCTTCACCATTAGATGCCACCAAATCCTACACACTGCTCCTTTAAAATGGTCTCTAGACATTTCAGTGTCTTTCTTTTGATCAGAGGGAAACTGAAGAAGCTAATTCTGTAGGTAATACAAAGCTATAAGTGTAAGAGATGTGCTGCTTTATAGATCATTTTTCAAATATTGGTCTTTTCAAAAACACTCTTCTTCCATTTTGTGGCATACTGTCGGCCTCTTGAACATTCACTGTCTGCATTATCATGGTAGCCTATTATTCAAATGTCATTTATGCTGTATATATATATATCACTGTAAATGAAAGAATAAAAGGTTTCTATAAAGAAAATTGAGGATTCATGGAAATTTTTTCAAACATAAACATAATCACTGACATAATTGTGCCTGATAGTAATTGATAATCATATAAAATAAAAACAACTTTATTTGTTAAGAGAAGTGGTGGAGTGTAACTAATTTACACATAACTAAAATTTTGAGGAGAGTCCAAATAGTGTGCTTCCTTTGGGAGATTTTTTCCCCCATTTTCAGCAGCTATATGCTCTATTTTCAAGCCATTTGAGATAACAGAATGACTAAAAATCTGTACATCATTTGGGAAGTACATGATAGTTACCAAGGGCAAAATCATCTTGAAGAACGTACATCTTATTTTGTATCTAATTTTTCTTCACCTGTCTTTATCATTGTGAAGCCATAACACAACAAATGTTAAGGATGACTAATTTTCACTCCTGCCACTTATTTATATCTGATTCAAATATTTTTGTCCACCTTGTTCAGCTTTGCTGTTCTTGTTATTAGCTGTATGTCTTTGTGTGTGTGTACAATTACATCAAGAAACAAAAAAAAAACAATAAACAAGGTCAAATTCCTTGTATGTTGACACATTGCCTACTTGGCCATTGAAGCTGATCTGAAAAAACAACAACAAAAGAGTAAAAGAAAAAATATACAACACATTTTCACTAGATACATTAAATACATGTGTGAGTAGTAGTAAAAATGAAATGCAATTAAGTCCATGGTGTGACTGCAGCTCTGTCCTCCCCTATTATAACTGATACTGGTTATAGTATAATACT